>NC_133766.1:13771515-14074545 GCF_036562045.2 Rhinolophus sinicus | reverse complement strand
GACACAGTAATATTTGGCAGCTCTGGAGTAGATGGGTGGTCCCTCTGTCCATTCTCTAGCCAGATCCTGCCCTACCCCCTGGCCTTTGCCACTGGCTTGGCCCGGTACCAGGCCCTGTAGTGGCCCTGTTCTACCAGGGAAGAAGGCAGTCCTCATGGCAGGTGTCCACATGCTTGGGGCTGTCAGCCATGGTGGGGACAGCATCCAGCGCTTCTACCTTGAGTGTTTCTCAGGAGAAGAGCTTCATCTTTGCTTGCAGAAGGGAGGAGAAGGTAGAGTATACGACAAGTATGAAGGGCACTTGGGCCTGGATAGCCAGGTAGAAGATGCGTTTCTTGAAAGGTAGCGGATCCCCATTGTCTTTCTACGTGCCCTTGGGGTAGATCCACATTTTGAGCATCTCCCACATTGGCCGTCATGATCACAGCAGTCCCAGAGCACTGCCAGTTGATAAGGACAATGTCCCCAAAGTACCTGATCAGGCCCACAGGCCCCGTGAAGAGCAACTCCCACTTGGCCATGTGCACACAGCCCCTGGGAAGCACCTCCATGAGGCCCATCGCATCCAGGATGCTCTGGTGGTTAGAAATGATACAGGGGTGGTCCACCTCCAGCTTCTAGAAACCCTTCATCTCAAAGTGAAGGAATACGTGCCCTTGAAGGACCAGATGAACCAACTGATGATGCTCACGTTCTCCACCACCCGGCCCCAGTAGTGCAGTAGGCAGATGACAGCAGCCACGGTGGAGACCGCGAAGGAGCTTTTTGGGTGACCCCAGCAGGGATCTGGCCCCATCAGTGCAGGAGAGAAACCACAAGTAATGAAAGCCGGAGAAGTAAATTCTCTTTGAGAGTAAAATGAATTTGCTCCCAATGTCATCTTTCTGTATTTCCAGTGGTTGTCTTGCTACTTATTCCTACCAGCTCACCACTGGCTGCTGGCTGCTAATCTGGAACTTCAACCAAAACCTGTTTTCAGGCAAAGTCCCTAGATAGGGTCTTTTTGCCTCTTTAGTGAACCCAGGTTTGGAGTCACAACTTGTCCTGACTACTGCCTGCTTTGTTTGAATTGCCCTTTTTCTTTTTGTTTATTAGCTTATAAATTCGTTAGGTAGAGACCATGTCTTTCATATATTCCATATGCCATTATATTCTACAGTATTTAACATCCTTTGCATGGCATGCAGCGACTTGTAAATAAAACACACTTAAAACTGTTGATGGAATACGTGACCATTCCTAAAATGTAACTTGGCTCTGAGAATTTTCATGCCTACCAGCCTCTCAAGATCCTACTATATTGATCATTTGCCTCATGTCTATGGATTCGGAGGACCTCAATGTTACAGAAAATGTCAATTATTCAAAGTTCCAACTGTATTCTACTTTTATGGCAGAAAAAAAGACTTGAAAATGAAGTATTAAATCAGAAATTTATTGTGAAAAAGGAGACAAAAAATTACTTGGGGTAACTGGGAAACTGTTGACATATCTGGTCTAATCAATTACACATTTGCATCTATATTACTACTGAGAACGACCTAATCTTTAAGGAAGAGACCATCAAAACAATACTAAATAATTTTATTTGTGTAAATATCCCCTACTCACTAACATAAAGGAAAATAAATTCACTTCCCACAGTGTTTGAAATAGATGTCAAAAATAAATTAATTAATTAAATAATGTGGAGTTTTGCACAATTATTATGTTCTAAGCTCTGTGTTAACTTATAAGGAAGCACTGATAAGCCAAACAGACAAGCATAGTGTCAGCTTTCCATTTAATTGGATTTTTACTATTAAGGAATTTGAGAAATTTAGTTAGTCAGTTATAGCTGGAAATATTTATGACATATCTTTACTATAAGTTAGTCTGCAAATTGTTTCACTAAGAAAAAATAAGCCTGTGGAAGCCTTATTCATTTGAAAGAGATACAAGTGGCACCACTAGACCCGGCAGCTACACAATTGAACAAATGTAATTATTGCCTAATTGCTAGCAGCTTACAATTGTCATTCTTTTTTTTTTTTTTTTTCCTGTTCACATTTTGTTTTTCGAATTATGGTTGTCTTTGAAGTTAATGTTTGAAGGGTTTTTCTGGCACATGGACTTGGTTTATAATCTCATTATTCCATGGATTCTTCTTGGTGAATATAGGGCTAAAGAGAAGTGTGAGGTCAAGGGCAGACTGGCCATGGCCAGCAAGTTCAAATTGTGATTCCATCTGGAGTCCATCAATTCTAAAATGTTGAAGAACTACACATGCTGTGGGAGCGTTGCAGTCAATCTTCAGGGGATGAGGGAGAAAAGATGAACACTTCTTTTTCTTTGGAATTTATTGAATACCCACACTGACTCAGTCCCACCTTGCTCAAATAAAATGTTTCTCATGTCTAGCTCATTTGACATAGGACTGCTGCAAAGATTTAGCAGCTCTCGAGATTTTTGTCTAAACATGGTGCCTTCCAATGGAGTCTGCCAAAATTAACCTGGCATCTCTCCCAGTAAGAATCCCACTGGTATGCTCTGTAGTTCAGATATCAAAGTGAAAATAAATATCAGTTAACCAAATCAGGATGCAGAGAGCTAAGAGGTCATTTCGCAAATAAAGCCTGGATGTAGGGTGTTGCTCAGGGTCATGAAATAAGTCTGTGTGTAACATACAGATGGGATGACATCATCCCACAGAAGGTGAGAAATTTACCATTGCCCTGGAAAGAATATTCCTGCTGGTGATAAGAAAATCAGAAAGGACATGAACAAATATAGGGAAGCAAAATTGGATTTCTACCAAGTAATAGTTGAATAAAGATGGTCAGAATGATTCAGTCTTTACTTGACTGGTTTAAGAAAGGTTGTAATGAACCACTATAATTATTTCAATGGTCAATTTTTTTTAATTCCTAGAAAAAAAGGAATTCCTCTTGTTTTAATAAAGTAGTTTTAATAAAGCAAGAACAAGGAATTAAAGAACCATAGTTCAACTCCATCAAAGTCCAGAGTCCAATTTTTGGCTTTGGGGAGAGGTAATCCATTCTTAATTGGCTTTCAATCTCTTTTCATCACAGAGTCATCACCACCAATGTGATTATCATTATCATCACCACCACCACCACCATCAAACAATAACACCATCACCACAAATAACAACTTGCTTTTCATTAGCTAAGGCAATGGGAACATGGCACGCTATAAGGTATTAAGGTAGTCATTCATTTCTTATATTTTAATCATGACAAAAGCAAAATACATATGTTTTTATAATCTCAACAAGGATTGTAAAAAGTTAAACACAGATTATGATACTAAGAATAAAAAATGAACACTAAGACATAGGTGTCTTAATACATAATAATGGTAAGGTTGGCAAAAGGAATTATAACTGCCCATAAAAGCAGCCATTGCTCTGCCTACCAAGGCTAGGGAAGATAAAATCTTGCCTAGCTCTTGGAAATCTCCAATATCATATTCACATGCAGGAGGCATGTTTCCTGTCAGTGGTTGGTGGGGTCTGATTTGTTGCTGTTCTGCCTCTGGTAGGAAATTCTCAAAGAAAAGACCTCAGGTCTAAGGTGAATTAATTATCATCAACAGGTTTGTAAGATAATGGTAATGCTTTGAATTACCTAAGCAACAATTTAAAATATTTTTCACCACTGGTATATTTAGAGTAGCTGGACAAATTTCTTTGATTTTTCATTCTTGCACACAACAAACATTTATTGAGTACCTACTACGTTTCAGACACTTTATGACCAGAGATCTCAAAGTATAAAAAGCATACTATGCACAATTAAGGACTAAATTTCTCTCTAGTAGTCAGTTCATTGAAATAGGAAGGTGGGCAAAAGCTACTGAGTGCCTATTATGATGTGCTAGGTATCCAACTCTAGCCCTATCATTTATTTTCCACAATAACCCTCTGAAGTGTTACTGCTACTTTACAGATAAAGAAACTAAGGCTCAAAATGGTTAAATGACCCATGGTATCTGGTCTATACCTTAATGGAGACAATACTAGTACCTAACTCACAGGGTTATTGTGGATTAGCTAAATTAATATACATAAAACACTTAGAACAATTCCTGGCACATAGTCGGCACTAGATAATTTTTGCTATTATTGATATTCCATTGTATGGTAAAGTATGACAAAAAATGACAAAATGAGTATATAGTATTTAAAATATATATTTACATATGTATTATCTAGACATTCATAAATGAAACTTGGTCAGAGTTCTCACACTTGCATATTCTATTTAGATTACACATCCTACAAATAAATAATACTTATTATGTCTTATTTGATTCTTCTGAAATTTGAGATGTTTCTAGATACTCAAAATTTATTAGAAATAATGTAAATAGATAAATTTAGTTCTTCCACATTTTACTGATGCAAAAAAACAACAACATGCTAATACCATGTCACCTGGCACATGTTAAAAAAGAGTTATGATGATGTAATGAGCATATGGTAATGATCAGATCAGTTTCATACTTAGTGAAGTAATTCTGGTCATTAGGGACTGACTTCATCAATCATCTTGAGAAATGTTTCCTTTTTCATTGCAATATTCTCTCTGGTGACATGGACTAATTAGTGACGGATATCCACCCTTTCCTGACACCACAGAAGACAAATTAATAGTTCTCATGCTCATACAGACATAACATGAAGGGGAAAAGGACGCTTTGTCTGACCCTTTGATTTTCAAGTGGCAGCATGTGATTGTGGAAGAAACGTCAGCCATATACTAAATGCGGTCAAACTTAACCAGGAAACCTGCGTTCATCTTCAGCTCTTAAAATCCTCTTCATGAAAGGACAGCTAATAAAATCAACAGAGAAATTTATTTCTATTGCCAGATGAATAGAAACATAGTATCTTTTAAATCAAATCTTAAATTCATCACATATAAATAAATACCACCCCACTTAACGTAACTTCTACTCCTTTGGAAATTCAGCAGCATTAGGAAATTTAACAGCCCTTATGTCACCTTAAAAGTGATAAACTGCTTTAGACTACGTCATAAAATTTTTCAGAACTCATTCACATAACATAATTTTTAAATTAGGGTGAACTAATTTAAATACTACTTTAAAAATGACTTCTCCATACATTTTTCATGAGATAATCAGATTTTGTTATAAAATATGGTTTTAAATGTAGGCAGTTATATGTTGGCATGTGCTACAACTGGAGAAGAAAGTAGTTACATAATGAAATCTAAAGTTGTTTATGTGATTCAAATAAACCACTGAAGTTGACATACCATATTTCCCCGAAAATAAGATATATTATATTATATTATATTATATTATATTATATTATATTATATTATATTATATTATATTATATTATATTATATTATATTATATTATATGTTATAGCAAAATAAGACCAGGTATTATATTATATTGTATATATTATATTATATTATATTATATTATATTATATTATATTAATTATATTATATTATACTATACCTGGTCTTATATTAAGACTGGGTCTTATGTTAATTTTTGCTCCAAAAGATGCATTAGAGCTGATGGTCCGGCTAGGTCTTATTTTCTGGGAAACACGATAGAAACATGAAAGATGAGGTTAGTGACCCAACTTTCCTTATAGTTTGCTATTGTTACTTTGAGGGTACGTTTGAGGTACATTCAGCAATTAAGGAATGCATATCTATTCAGTGAAATTTTGGGTTTTTTTTCCTCCATCTGTTGAAGGTATTATGATTAAGAAAAAAGGGCGGGATGGTCAGTAAGTATCTCACAGTGCATATATAGCGGAAAAAGGAACTAAACAGATGAAATTGATCATGATTAAGAGCAAAATTGTGTGGCAAAAAAAAAATTAAAATTAAATTATATAGGCCACCAGAACCAAGAGACCAACAATATTCAGGAAAGAGGTGGTCTATGAGAGGGGTTTTACATTATAGGTAGGATTTGGATGGGGACTTTAAAGTCAAAAGAGCTCTAAAAGCTAAGGTTTAGAACTAGAATCAGAGTAACACAATTTGGAGGCAGTCAGGATGCCTCTGTGACTCAGGAACAGGAAGTGGAGTCGGGGCAAATCATGGAGGGACAGAAAGTGACTAAGCGGGGTTAGAGTCTACGGATTAGGAAACGGGAATCCACTGTATACGTATAATGGACATATAGTCTGGCAGAGAAAACGTTCACTGGCCAAAAACAACTGAGTCTGGAGACTGAAGGTGATAAGGGTAGTAGTACTTATCCATCCTTTTGAGAAATTCAATACTAAGAAAATTCACAACTCACACACAGACACCAAAAATTGTCTCCCTGATACATACAATTTAGCGCATCAGCAATATTTTATGGCACTGAAGAATTACTCTGATAGTTTCTCTACTTTTAATTCATAATTAGAGATGAAGCTTTAATAGCAACTTCAAATATTCAGTTACCCACATGAAGGAAACACGAATAAAAGACAGATGAATATCTGGTGGTTCTTTTAAGGTAAATAATATTCATATATTGAAAGGAAACATTTTTATTTTTTTCTTCTCCATACGTTGTTTTATGAGGATAAATGTTGAAGATTCAATGTTAAAAGAAGGAGTTATGAAGGAGTCAGTTTGTGATGAACTGAGGAATATAAATTTTATTCTGGGGTAATTAGGAAATGACAAAAAGGTTTTGAATGGATGGACATTTAAAGCAATATATTTAGGGGAAATTTACCTACATGAACTATGGATTAGAATGGGGGAATAAAACGGGAAGAGAAAAAAGTCTATACAAAGAGGATTTTAATAGTGTACGCATGTGGCATTGATCGGAAAGAGGGTGGAACCAGTAGAAATAAGAAGGAACGAAGTGGTGTGAGAGACTGAAGAACTGAACAAACCATGCACAAAAGAAAGGGGAGGCTTCTAGGCCTAAAAACATCATCGCATCTGGGATAATCCCACCTGAACTCTAAATTTCATATTAGCTCATTCACACTGATTCCTATCAGTACTGCCAAGCATGCACTGATTTAAGCACCAGCCCACAAAAAATGTGTCCCCCAAAATGTTCATAAATAAAAATGTCAAGGATTAAGGCATGATTCCTGAAAATACCATATTTACCTGAAAATAAGACCTAGCCGGACCATCAGATCTATAGGTCTTTTGGAGCAAAAATAATATAAGACCCGGTTGTACTTTAATATAATATAAGACCGGGTCTATAATATAATGTAATGTAATGTAATGTAATGTAATATAATATAATATAATATAATATAATATAATATAATATAATATAATATAATATAATATAATATAATACAATACAATATAATATAATACCGGGTCTTACATTAATTTTACTCCAAAAGACGCATTAGAGCTGATGGTCCTGCTAAGTCTTATTTTTGGGGAAACATGGTAAATCCCAAGTGTCCTGATGCCTGGTCTAGAGCCCTTCCATTATCCCAAAAAGAAATTAAACAAACAGAATCAGCCATGAAAGGGTTTTTATCTCAATAATTTTCAATATTCAAAAGAAGTAGGATTATAAAGTTTTAAAAGATTTTACTTCCCTTCCCACAAAAGGATGTGTGCCCAAAAGAAACCTACTGGAACATCTGACTATAAATTGTTGCCTAAAAAGGCATTAAATTACATTTTGGAAAGCAGTATTTCAAGGCTGTTAATAGATCTCCATGATGGAATATTCCCCAGCTTCTAAATATTCCTACCGATAATTTTATGTAATGAGGGATTAAAACTCTGATGAGAAGAAATCTATTACATTAATTACTTTCTAGTATTAAAATTATTTTCTTATTTGAATTCTCACAATATTTTCTAAGTAAATATCCTCATTTTGGAGATACTTACGTAAAACCTACATTTGGCCCAACCACCTTGATTTATATTTCCGAAAAAATAATTGAACTGGTTTACAACTGTTCCCAAATATGTTTTTCATTGTAATTAATATGTTCCCCTAAATTGTTGGATGATCTAATACCAAGCAATGTTCCCTGAGAAGTGGGAAAATAAGTAGTATTTAATTATAGACCCTAATTTCTATTGAATCACACAGCTTGCAAAATATGTTATAGGCTCTCTGGTTCTACTAAATGTATTTTCTGTAGGAAAAGCTAACTTCGAAAAGTTACATGAGTATCACTGAGGCTGCTGAGAATTGTAATTAGTAGCTATGTTCCATCCTAAAAGATGCATACCTACTGATTTAGCCCAATTTGTTTTTAAAACATATTCACACTGTTCACAAATGCATGATTTTCATTTTTCTGATTAGGGAGGTAACTCCAGCTAGTTCTGGGCCTAACTTTTAAGCATGAAGCTTGCACGATGAGAGTAACAAAATTTCACTAAGAATGATTTACAGCAAATGGAAGTGCTTGCTCACTTAAATTTTCCTTAATTTTCAATAAATAGAAATGGCAATGGAGTATATTTTAACGTTTTTTATGTTTTCCCATTCCTACCAGAGAGTTCTCACAAGTGCCATGTGATCCCTTCCAGAGAGCAAAGGACGAAAACTAAAAACCGAGCAATTCTTCCAACAAAAACAGAAATCAATTACCTGGGAAAAGAGGCAAGGGTCACTGAGATCCCAAAGATAAGGAATCAAATACAACACTTCAAAATGGTCTCATCAATGCAAATATGAAGACCTAGTACCACCTTTCCAAAATGGTAGACTAATTCCTAAATGGCAATAATGCAAATGAATTATGGTAGTGGTTAATCTACACAGTATTTGCAAGAAGTTTCCTAAGGCTTCTGCTCTTGCTCTTGCTGCTTTTCTTCTTTCACCAAAGACTAGAGCTGTGCTGTTCAATACAGTAGCCACTGCCTACATGTCTATTTCAATTCAAATTTAAATAATCTAAACTAAATCAAATTTCAAAACAAGCTCCTTAGGTACACTAGCCGTATTTCAGTGCTGAATTGCCACACATAACTAGTAGCTACCACGTGGCACAGCAGATATACAACATTTCCATCATTGTAGGGAGTTCTATTGGGCACTGCTGGACTGGAGAGAAAGTCTATTAAACGTCTATTGAGAGAAGGTCGCTAATGTTTTGATTTACCAGCAGGTGGTGCATTGGCAATAAAGCACACAGGTAAGAACTACGTATTGACAGTTACATGTTGGATTTGCAAAAAATCCACACCCAAACACCAATGTGGTTTGAAATGCAGTTAATCAGAGAAGAGTAATAATTCCAGAGATATATGTTGATAAGTTTAGATTAGATTCTATTTTAATGACAAAACCTTAATGGCAAATAATGCATCAAGATTTCTTAAAAATTTACAATTTTTATTTTCTCAATATAAGACATAAGGGTATGTATACGTAGCAGAGGTTTGCTGCCTTGATATCCATTTTAAGTAATTCATAGTATAAAATTATTTCTACATTAATATTACTTCCATTTAATGCTATATTTTTTCTTAACAACAAAAATCATGAATTCAGGATTTTCTTTGAGTGATTAATAAAAACAGATTAAGACAATAAATATGGTTGATAAGAAGGATAAAATGTTTCAAGTTTTATTCTTTCTTACTTAGAAAATCTCCAACTAAATGATAATTAGCATTGACTCTTGCGTTGCCTTTTTTTTTTTTAACTGGGTCTCTTTATAACAATTTTCTAAAACCACAGAATTTCCAAATAAGAGAGGAAGTCCAAAGTTGAGACTTACATTCTCATTTGATGTGGGAAAAAAGCGGCAAATCATAACTAGCATTATTATTTCATGGCATATTAGAAGGATATTATTACAGCTTTACATATATGTAAATATTATATATGTGACTATTATTCAGAGCTAAAAAGAAACAAGCCATCAAGCTATGAAAAGACATGGAGGAATTTTAAATGCACATTACTAAGTGAAAGAAGCTAATCTGAAAAGGCTACTTACTAAATAATTCCAATTGTATAATATTTTGGAAAAGGGAAAATTATGGCGACAGTAAAAAGATAAGTGGTTTCCAGGGGTTGGGACGGTGGGAAAGATGAATAGGCAGAGCACAGAGGATTTTTAGAGCAGTGAAAATACTCTGTACGATATTATAATGATGGACACATGTCATTACACATTTGTCCAAACCCATAGAATGTGCAACACCAAGAATGAACCCTAATGTAAAACCATGGACTTTGAGTGATTATGATGTATCAATGCAGTTCATCAATTGTAACAAATGTACCACCTGGTGGGATGTTGATAATGGGGGAGGATGTGCATGCACGGGAGCAGGGGACTATGGGAAATCTCTGTACCTTAACTGCTCTAAAAAAAAAAAAAATAGTCTTAAAAAAATGGCTATGGTACTCAAAAAAGTAATTTTACAAATATGCAACAGTCATAGAATCAAAAGCATAAGAAAGTATATCTTCACAGCACTCCATGAAGGAAAGATTTAATCATCTGACAGTTAATTTAAGTTGTTAGACACATTCATGTGCTACCTTAGTTATCTTCTCAGGGAAGCACCACACAATTCAGCTGAAACAACACTTGTCTTGGGAGTCCAGTCTGAGGTTCACAACCTGCCATCTTTCCAGCTGACAGTCCCTGACTCCCACACTTCACTTCTCCAACTTCGTCATGGCCACAGCCCCTGGGAACCTTCTATTTTTAACAATCAATCAGACCAAGCCTTAGCCTTCACTTCTGTCTTTACCCAGCCTACATAGATCATCACCGAAACCACTTTTTTTCTAGTTACCCTGTCTTTTTGCTGAACCATCCTCACAAAACCACAAACCTAAATGATTCTTCTACTTGTGTATGAAAAAGCTACGGGAGACGGCAGGAAAAAGACAATCACACCGTTATGGAGACAGGGTCTCCATATTAGCTGGACCCTCCACTCTCAGCAAGGCCACATCTGCGTCCTCATTCTTCCATGGCTTTTCACATGTAGTTTTCTTCATCTAGAAAGGCTGTTTCCTGACTTCTACCAGGCAAATGCCGACTTATATTCCAGTGGATACTTCACGCATCATCTTCTCTATGAAACCTTTGGCAATCTCTATTCATCACTGAGACAGAAATACAGGCTCCTGTAGTACTATGGTGTAGGTAGTGCTTATCATAGTGTGTTGCAAATATTTATTCATTTCACTCAGTTACTTCCGTTCTTATATTATAGGCTTATGGTGGGGAAGGATGTTGTTTTCCTCTCATTTATACCCTCAGCAAGGAGCATAAGAAGCATAATGCCTGACACTTAAAAGTTTTTGGTGGTAACATGGATGAAAAAAATAAATAAAGGGTTTTTGAGTATGGATTGGAAAACGACATTGATGAATTTTTTTTTTTTAATAGAAAAGTTACAAAATGGCTGTAGATCCTGTAACGTGGGTAAAGAATCTCTGGAAATCTCAGCATGGTGTGTAATGATAACTTGGAGAAATCACTACTTGATTGTAATTCCTGGCCCCTCCCCTACGTCTTCATTTTCTGATACCTTATAGAGTAGACCAGTTAGATCACTCCAGTTGGGTGAATCCTAACATATGCTCCTAACGTATCATACCTTCCTGCAGGAGCAGTAATAAGTATTTCCACTTTTTAGTAATAGCTCTAATACAATTTTTATTCATAAGTCAAATATTACACCTCCTTTATCAGATATAAAAAATATCAAGGTATGTTGTGTCCTGTATTACAATGTTCTAATCTTTAGAACCAGAATTCACTTTTTAATTGGGTAATTAATTTATAACATAATAACTCAAATAAACATGAATTGATGTTTAGGAATAATTTCAATCAAATAATTTTTTAGCACATGCTATGCCACTAAGTATGTCTTTACACCTGGCAAAAGTTCCCTTGCTTGAACACTGCTTCTCATCACAGATATGCATGCATGCAATGCTATGTGCTAAATATTGCCAGGCACTTAAAAATCATTGGGCCCTGCCTTAATAGAGCGCACAGTCCAGTTACATTATATTTTCTCTGTGTGATTGTTTCAGTAGCATATTTACAATTCTCTCTGTCCTCTAGACTGCTCCTTAGCAGCTACTGTACCAAAACTTAAGTCAAAGGATTACACCCAACTGGAGTGATCTAACTGGTCTACTCTGTAAGGTATCAGAAAAGGAAGGTGTCGGGGAGGGGCCGGGAATTACAATCAAGTAGTGATTTCTCCAAGTTATCATTACACACCATGCTGAGATTTCCAGAGATTCTTTACCCATGTTACAGGATCTACAGCCATTTTGTAACTTTTCTATTAAAAAAAAATAAAATTCATCAATGTCATTTTCCTATCCATACTGAAAAACCCCTTATTTATTTTTTCTCTTTTTGTACTTTTCTCTACATTCCTGTACCTTCGTCCTGCTAATAGCATACATAGGCATTTCTGTATACAATGCAGAATGACAGAAAGACCTAGTTCAGATCTGGCATCTGTCTCTTGCTGGCTTTGTACCCTAGGGCAAGCCGCTAACTCCAGACACTCCAGTTTGTTATGGACAAAATAGTTACAAATAATACAATTTGTAAGGGTTAGATGACATAATACATGTCATGAACTCTCAAAAATGTTTAAATGCTTGTAGCTTTATTTGAATAATTTAGTAGGTTGAAGTGTTTGCTGATTCGTCATCTGCTGTAACTCTTCCCAGCAGCCCCTGCATTTTGAAAACATGATTACCTTTCCTCCACTATCAGATCTGAGCATTTAAGCTTTCCAATTATCTGGACATCTTTCTTTCAACCTCATTGAAATCAATCAGACTTAACATACATTTTCTCACAGTCCATTTTTGCCGGAAATAAAAATGCCCTTGGTGTACAGCTTTTTATATAACAACTCCTTACTTACTTGAAGTATTTATATGTATATATCATATCCCTTCCTTTTCCTTTTAAATGTAAATAACTCTAATTCCTTGTAACTTCTATTTAGACACTTTAACAATATTTCTCTCTCCTAAGCGTTAGAGAAATATGATTCTTTCCATCTATAATTAAAGTGTTCTCTCATCTACGAGCACATGGATGTCTTGGAGGAAAGACAAAAGAAAATAAAATGTATTGACATTCATTTATACATTGTCTTGTAAGGAAGTGGACTGTATTATAAAAGAAGCTTGTCCCTAACCACGGAGTCAGTAGAAGACATTCATCAGAAAAAAGTAAGTATATATTAAACTTTTCTCTTCATAAAGTTTATAGTCACCATAGAACAAATTAGGAATGCAAATATCTCTATAGTCCAACTGCATATTCTTTGGATATAATTTTGGTGAAAACTTGATGCAAAACTTCACTAGAATATTTTCCTTCAAATCTAAAGGGCTCCAACTCACTCATTAGATCTTTAGTACAGAAAGCAACAAAAGCCAGTATTTTAACAGAAGATCTTATTCATTTGTACTGATTTATACTGGGACATGAAAACAACCCAGGCTGTAAATAAACTGAACTTTTGACAGCAAGTAGTGATTTGGGGGTTTTCATTTTAAGCATGTGATTTCACCCCATCCCAATGAAATCCACCACAACGGCACTAGAATTCAAAGCAGACATCCATGTTTCTCAGGTCAACGTTCAAAAATAAGAAAGATTAACTATCAAGACTTCAACGTATTAAAATGTCTGGAAAAGAAAATGAGCTAAAAAAAAATTCATTAGTCCATGGATTTGGACTTCTACAAATCAAAATTTATTCTTATGACAATTGTGCAAAGGGGAAATTGAGGGAGGTACTTCAGGGATTTTCATGGCTCTCTTATGGGCTGTTCAGTATAAGAATACATAACTTAATTATCAATTGAAATTCTTCATTTATTCTTTTGATCAACCTCACTTTGGTTTGGAAAGGATTTAAAACAGCTTACTCTATAATATAGTTCTATAAAATTCCATACTCCTGAGCTTTCACATATGAATTTGTGTGCTGTCAAAAGTCCTAACCTGACACCTTAAGCCTAATTGCTTTATAGACTTTAATTTACAATGAACTCCATGTGGTGGACACTTAAGTACCAAAGGGATTTAAAAATATACAGAATAACTCTTAAAATTTTATAGCTATAAGATAAACTTCCAAAGTGGGTGGAACAAGCACAAGTAATCCTGTCTGAAGGCCAAGTGAGGTCATCATCTCAACTCTAAGAGTCTTCAGGTAATTTCCATGTATTTACCATTTTAAAATGAATTTCATACTCGGAAAGAAGTTTCTAGATGTTTCTAGACAAGCAATTGCAGGAAAAGAAATTTCATATCAGCAGTTTCTCTCAAAAGTAAACTTTGTAAGTTTTACCTGCATAGTATGTGACTCATGCTACCATAACCATTAGGAATAGTGGCCATGTTTGAGCAAGGGCCATGATGGAAGGGCCAAAGACTGTCTATTTTTTTCTACATATGAAAACAGTAACTTAGCTAGCTCATCAGCACCCAGAAATAAATTGATATCCTGCAAAAACAAGTTAAGAACAGCCCATCTTCAAAGGCGAAACAGTTTAATAGCCATAGTTTATAGTGTGAGGGAACAAACTTAGTCATGGGTGTTTGTTTTTTTTAATGAGTGAATTGCAATTTGAACATGAAAAAGAAAACTGAAATTGAAGCATGTAATATGTGAAAGCTAAAGTTAATATGAGATGCCACTAGGGACACACTATGTATGATGTTATTTTATGTTGATATAAAGCAGTAGTTTCTCTTAATGAGAATATAATATATTTAAATAAGTTTTAAATTATTTTAAAAAGTAATAATTTTCTAGCATGAGGATACCATTTCTCAGTTATCTGTACCTGGAAAGAACTTCTGCTTAGCATGCAGTGATGGAATTGCATTCCATCACTTTATACCTAACTGAACTGGGGTTGCCAACAAATAAATCTCAGGAAGATTATTAGCTTGCCAAGACAAACTTTTCAGAGCTAAACTTTTTAATTTAGGGGTACATACCACTAGATCCTTACTTCATACTCTAGACTTCTATTTATGCAACTCAGATTAGACGTTTGATCTAAAAATTATTTTTATTTTCAGTCTTACTGTTTTTCTTTTTGAGAGGCATGACGTCTTAATTTGTTTTATTAGTTCGTTATTCCTTATTTTGCGGTGTCTCTTATTTACTTTCTTAATTGTACTTTTATTATTTTCAATATAAAAGTGATAAAGCAAATTTATAGAGTATTTTGCAAACAAAGAAATAAAAACATATTACCTATACATAATTCAATCCCCGAATAAATTAATTTTCAGAAATTTTTAAGTACTGTTTAGGAAAAGTTTTAAAATATCCGTTCCTATGCAGTACTTTTCTCAATAACAGAAAAGCGTAAGTAAAAAAGTCACAGTTCCATTGCTCCCAATCATATTCAGATTTTTGTATATATTAACCCAATTTTTTCTCCTAACGTAGCTGTGGTGACTTCTATTTGTTTGCATAGCTGGACTTTGAGTCTTGTGGTAAACCCTGCTTGAGGGAATCCCTTTCCTGAGGAATTTCCTATATATAATTACACCATTATTTCCATAGTGAGAAATTTCATAAAGAAATAAGCATATCAACCCATTCACATTCTCGTATGCTCATTAGTGACTGATTGTAACAGCCATAGTTTCTGAGATCAGTATTTCTTCTCAAGACTTCTCCGATAACTGAACCTAATAGTCACTGAGGGAAATTCACCAGTTCTTTACACCACATTCTCCCCAATTTTTATATCTTTTCTTTTTTAATTAAATTTATTGGGGTGACATTGGTTAGTAAAATTATATAAGCTACAAGTGTATAATTTTATATATTGTATGTTCACGACCCAGTCAGTTCTCCTTCCATCGCCATATATTTGACCTTCTTTTCTTTCTTTCTTTCTTTCTCTCTCTCTCTCTCCCTCCCTCCCTCCCTCCCTCCCTCCCTCCCTCCCTCCCTCTCTCTTTCAAGGCAATTAACTGGTATTTCCAATAAACCATTCGAAGAAGATTATGTGTTTGGTATTTTTCCTATATCCTTGAAAATTTGGGAATATTCTTTTGATGGCTTTTCATAGGAAAGATAATTTAACTGGATCTTAAATTCTTGGACGCCGATATTTTCCTTCAAACCTACATGTGTCTTTTTCATTACTGTGCCAGTTAAGGTTTTCGATTGCAAACAATAGAAACCAGCGCTCGCTAACTTAAGCAGAAAAGGAATTCATTGGAAGCATGGTTTTTGATCTACAGAATCAAAAGGAGACTGCATATCAGGTAGAAACCAAAGGAGGCTGGGCAGCTGAAAACACTGCCAATATCAGGCTAAAAAAATAGTGTATTAGAATGATGGAAAAGGGTTACTGGGACACTTGTTTCTATTGCTACTGTACTCAAAATTCCAAGATACTGCCGAAACTGAAATCTTTTTAGTATCCATGGTCTCAGCAAGAGTCAAAATCCCACTGGGAGCATTTGATTGGCTGACTACATCATGTGACCTACAAAGGGTTGGGGAAAGGGAATTCTCTAATCTCACTTGTTTTCTTCTTCCCACTAAGATAATACAAAATTCCTCCCTAAATTAGGGGCAATATTCAGCCTCTAAGACCAAAATATGACAAATCCCCACTGCAATTATCTTCTAGCCTTAATGTATCTGAGCAGTCTGACACTAGTCTGATTTTAGCCTACTTTTAACAACATATTGGTTTAATTATGCTTACAGAGTTTTCGTCTTCATACCAGGAACTTGAAATTTCAGACAGGATATGTCTATATGAATTTCTCCCTTCATTGACCTTGATGATTTGCTCACCAAGGACATTTTTTGTTTTTCCTCCTGAGGACAATTATTTCCAATTACATCTTTCACTGTTTCTTTACTTTCCGTTGTCTTTGATATAGATCTATAAATGCTATATGCCTGTAAATCTTAGACTGAAGTTCCATTCTCTACATTATAACTTTGATAGAGCGGTTTATTTCATCAGACACCCATAGCATTTCAATAGTGCATTCAACCATAAAGTAATACATTCAGATGGCTACAATTAGCTAGAGTCTCTGATACTTTATTAAATAGAGTCATCAACCCTAGAATACATTTCTGTTAGATTTTCAAATTATCCTATTCTTTTTTTTTTTAACCAAATTGGTCTCTTAAACTCAAGGCAACTACATAGACCATAAAATAATGCCTCTAAACAGTTTTACAACACTGGAGATTATACAGACTAGACAGTAATCATGTCATGTTATGTGTTTTTATGTTTATGTTTTTTATATTAGTGTTATATAATGTTACCTCAAGACTTATTTAAATTGTTGGATAATAATGACTCTATTTTACCAAAAAGAAGAGAGTCAATGGTTTCCTTTAAAGATATACACTTCTAGATCATAAGGTTCATTCTGCAAGTTCAAATGCTGTTTTCAGAAAACAGCATGTCCATGAAACCTCCTGAGAGGTCTGTTGCAAATGCAGATTCCCAGGCCTATGGAATTAAAATCTCTGGACATAGAGTTAGAAATCCGCTTTTTAAAAAATAAGTTCCTTGGATAATTCTTTATCCATGAAAGTTTGAGAATCACTGCTCTAATTCACTAAACAGAATACTAACAGACTAAAATGTTAACCTGGGTAAATAAGGAAGGTTCTGATTTTATTTTATAATCCTATTCTAAGGGACTTAGAAAGGGTAAAGAACCAAGGTCAAATTTCCAAAGCCCATTAGCATTTATTCTATCTGAAACTACAGTTTGGTAAAAATAGTTTCAAAATTCTAGTAACTCAAGTTACTACTTGGATTGACTCAAATTATGTAGGCAGTTTACCATGTGGAAATGTAGCAAACCATTTACAAAAGCAATGTTTCCCTCGAGGTTTCACCAGATCAACTAACAAAAGACACACATTCAGATTGCAGAACATATCTCAACTACCAGAGAGAAAACTAGAATCAGATGTCAGCCATTTTATTAATTCTCAAGGTAGTTTCATTTTCCTGTCATTAATAACATTCTAAGAGCTAGCCTTGAAATGAATGGTCAGTCTCTTAGATAACCTTGTTAAAAAATCATCTGAGAGTGTCACTTCAGGCATGATATAAAGTTGTTTCTAATACCATAACCAAATACCCAGACCCAATTCTGATGTAATCAGTTTCCCACATCAAGGATTTGAAAAGAAATATTCTACTGAGACAGCAACCGAAACTTTCAGCTTAAAAGTGAAAAACTGCCAACACTAATTTGCTCGTTACATTAAGATTCCCAGCTGGTCTATAGACATTTAGAAGCCAAATATGATTCTACTGAAAGAGATACATTGAAAGAGTTTCTGATCTTAATTTGATGTTCCTGAATAATATACATATTCGGTAGCCATTAAACCACTGTTAATACACTTGTTTTCAGCGATATGAACATTTAGTGTATGTAGACATAATTCAAGTTTGGCTTAACATTAGTTTGTTTTCAATAAGCACTCAGAGTGTGTGTGTGTGTGTGTGTGTGTGTGTGTGTGTGTGTGTGTGTGTGTGTGTAAGATAAATAAGGCAAAAAGAACTCTGCTAAAGTTTCAATAAAATTTCACCAAGATGAGAAACATCTTAAACCGCAATTAAAACAATACAAGTAAATTAGTTAGATATGACAATAATATAATACTCAAATTGGGAAAGAATTTTTGAACAAATTTTTAAAACAATTAGATTTTCTAAGAAAGCCACATGATCGATTGCAGAACTTAAAACTATTAAATCATGAAATTTCTATTTATAGTCTCTTAAAACAAAAGTCTTCAACTACTAGGATTAGTTGTGTTAGCTTTAAAGTCACGTATTTATTAATGATGTTTTTGTTTCCAGTTTTGTCAGCTTTAGACTACTCAAGGTCCACACACATTCTATCATTCAACCTTTAATTATGTGGGTAGATAACTGTCGCTCTCAGATAGCCAATGTAAGAGAACAGAGATTAAGGAGGGAAGGACAAAGACACCGTCACTCAGAAGTTACTGTAAGCACAGTACCTTGCACCGTGAGGAAAACCGAAGCAGCTGATGAGCCACCTTCATTGGAAACCAGACAATGATACTCTCCAGCATCAGTGAATTTCACAGTCCTGAGCTCCAAGGAGAGGTTAGCCAAGATCTGCATTCTTGCTGGGTCAGCCAGTCTGACATCCCTGTCATTCCTCTGCCAGGTTACATTGTAATCCACTGCACTGATGACGAGACATGTCAAAACCGCTCTTTCTCCAGGAGTGACTGTAACATTATTAGGCACTTGGATGATTGGAGGGGGCTCTGTGTGAAATGAAAAGATTCAAATCAAGAGACCCCAAAACAACATTTGCTCACGTATAAATGTGGTTTAAAATTTAATGAGTATGCGCTGAATAGCTAGTAGAAAAGATGCAGCATAAAAGAAGTAACGTATTAACACACATCTATACCACAAGTAAGTTATCATCTAGTTGAAAGATGCTTTAAAAGTAGTGTATATTTACATACCAAAGTATATTCATGTCTAAATCTATACATTATAGATGGGAGAATCAAAGAAGCATGGCAAAAGGATATGACTAGACTGATTTAGGATTGTAGAATAAATCACATCTCAATCTGAACTTTGAAGAAAGGAGAACTTATGATTTTTTTAAAATTTAAAAATATTTAGTGTTTTTTTTAAAAATAGCACAGAAAGTATGGTAGATTCAACAAAGATTTGACATATCAGCTTCATCGGGGGAGGTGGGGGCCACAATCTCATTAAGACGCACAATATACAACAGTAGAGTAAGAAGAATGTTCCCCCAGAAGGGATAGGGGACATTTTGATTTAAGGTCAAGTTAACAGTAGGGATGGACCTTTCATAAAATTGTACACATAGAACCATGTACACAAAAGGCATTGACTAATACATGCTCCTTTCAGATGTGGTCAAGAGCCACTTGCTAATTAAATATGGAACCAAGATTTCCAGAGAGGACCACTTACTGCTCTAGTTAAGTTAGAGAATAAATCTAAATACCC
This sequence comes from Rhinolophus sinicus, assembly GCF_036562045.2. Classification (NCBI taxonomy): domain Eukaryota; kingdom Metazoa; phylum Chordata; class Mammalia; order Chiroptera; family Rhinolophidae; genus Rhinolophus; species Rhinolophus sinicus. Next base: position 14,054,514 of record NC_133766.1, on the reverse strand, counting down.
CTCTAAAGTTCACTCTGCCCAAAAGCTTTAAAATGATCTGCTGTAGCAAGCCATTAGCGAGTAATACAGCAATAAAAGCTGTGGTAAGCTAGGCCAGCAGGAAACCCGTATGTCTGTTTTAGTTTAACTATGAAATAATATCACATATTCAAATTATCCTTCTTTATTTAAAATGCTGTATAAATGCAGATGAATATCATAAGCCTCGACTAAAACCTGGAAACAATATGCCAAAACCATAGCGGTTATCTCTGAGTGAAAGAAATGTGTATATATTCCAGATTTTCCTTTATTTATCTTTCCCCAAAACTTTTAGATGAGTACATGCTATTTTAAATTATAAAAAAAGAAAGATTTTTTTTTATCATTCTGTCATATTTTTTAAATCTTTTATGAAAATTGCTGGTAAATCAAGTGGAAAGAGTACATGGCAATATTAGGAAGCTCTGACTGGAGTCTGCCTGGGTTTGACAGACAAAATACAGGATGCTTTGTTAAATCTGCACTTCAGATAAACGTCAAATAATATTTTAGTATAACTACGTCTTGTGAAATATAGGGGACATACTTATATGAAATTCAAATTTAACTGGGCATCCTGTGTTTTTATTTGCTATATCTGGCAATCACAGGCTGCCTAAGTTGTTGTGTGGCCTTAGAGGAGCGAATTTACTCAATGTTTGTTTCCCTCTCTGGAAAATGAGATGATTGAATTCAGTAACCTTACAGACCACCTCTAGTGTTAAGGTTCTATGATTCTAACAAGATGGTATAGGCCAACAAAGACCTGGAAGTGATTATTTGTGTGCATGTGTTCACCCTCTATCAAAATTCATCTGAAGATCACAAGACGCTTTGTGTAATTTTCTTTTTTGTTCTTTTTAAACAAACTTCTTTAATGAGACTAGGGATTTTATAAGATTTTTGGAGAATGTAAGATCCACGTGATGGGCATGTAGGAGATGTTGGGTGCATAGTTAGATCCCCCTTAAGAACTAAGACACTCATTTCTCCAGTTGCTTTGCTTGTTGGCTACTGACAGCTTATAGCCAAAGGAGCTAACATACTCAGGGTTAGGTCCTGAGTGGCGCCCACTTCTAGTGACCACGTAATAAGGGAACCAGAGTCTCTTGCTTCAACTCAGGGTTATCCCAGCTCCCTGGGGGGGGGAGGGGGGTGTCAGCTGAGGCTCCTGTTGTGACTGTATCACAATCTATCGTCTGCTACCTCCCTCACACCCTTACAGGTACTTCTCCCTAGAAAACTCTCCCATAACCCTATTGCATGCAAAATCTGCCTCAGAGTCTACTTCCCCTTCAAATATAAATTCAAATATGTAAAATGTCAACTTTCTAAGACCATACAGGGATAGACGAGATTTGAAATACGACATACAATATCCCCATTGCATACATATCTGGAGAAAATAAATGTGCACACTGAAATATTTATGAATGCATAAATAAATTTGGTGATGATGGGGGAGATGATGAAGGAGAATTCCAGCAGTTTACAAAAGAAGTCAAGATAACAAATGACTAGAAATAGCCTGGTCCTGGGAGTAAGAAGGGCAATCATTCCTTAGTGAAAAAAAAAAAAAAATGACTGAGGTAGGATTAGTGGACCAGAGACAGAACTTCAACCCTGAGAGAAAAGAATGACAAGCCTAGGCCTTGTCACATTAGGTGAAGGTCACTAGACTGACAGTCAGGAAGCCAGGAAACTACTTCTCACTACCTACCCATTATAAATGGGTCACTTGCCTGTTCTGGGCTTCAGGCTCATGATGAGATGGTGTCATATTATTTCCAAATCTTATCTTGTTCTAAAATAACGTCCTGTAATTTTAAGATCGCCTGTCATTGACATGCTCTTGACAAGTTTTCTCTATTCAGTATTTTACTTAAACCGAGAATTTTAGTACTCTGTGTGTGTGTGTGTGTGTGTGTGTGTGTGTGTGTGTGTGTGTGTATTGGGGAAAGGGGATTGTGTTAATAAAGAAATTCAGTAGAGAAAATTAATATACTTTTGTAATCATACTAAACTATATAAACTACCAAATATCATTTAAAAAGAAGTTTCCCATTTTCCACAGTTTTATTCATTAGTTTCTATGTGTATACTTGCATATGCGATTAAAGAGATGTAGGATGTTTTTATACATATTTTGAATTTGAAACGATCAATAACCAAGGTTTCCAATGAACCAAAAATGCTTCAACACGTCACATAGAAGAAAATGCTGACAAAAAAATTAAGGTAACATAATTGGCAGAACTTTTAGCTTTTCTTCAAACTGCTCTTGGGTGATCTTTGACTATAAAATAATGTCCACAATTATACAAATATGTCTTGTTTCCTAACCCTCCTGTCTGAAATATAAGAGCTAACCATCCTGGGAATTTGCCCTTGATTCCCGTGTGTGGTAAGTAGTTAAAGAGGGGTGGCTGAACTGGGACCTCAGCCTAGCCAAAGATTGAGTAGGGGGGCTGGGGTGTGAGGCTCGAAAGTTAAGCCAAAGGTAGCCCAGAAAGAAATGTCCCCTCTTTCAATCCAAAGGGGCGGTTAGTTGCTTGCTTGATCCTTCTGCTGTTACCATCAGTGTCGTTACTACAAATACTTCTGCCTCCTTCTTTCATAATTGACTAAGTGGGACAAGATTCCGGAGAATTGGAGTAGGCACAGTACAATTTTCTAGTGATACCACTGGTTGACTGACACAGGTTTGTCCTGGAGGGGCATGTGCAGAACACACAGAGAAGTTGCTGACACCAGCCAGCCAGATTCTTAACGGTCAGTTCACAAGTTCTTCCTGGCGCTTCCCAGTTATTTATATATGATGTCTGAATCAACTCACTCAAACCTCTGTTCCTGTTGTCCTTTCCTTAATTAATATTGCTGGGAAACCAACTCAAATACTCAAATGTTTGTTTTCTCAGAAGCTGAGGAATGTTGACACAATTCCAATGCTTTTCATAATTACTGGAGATGAAAAAAAATAAATATTTTAGGATGCATGTCAACTCGCTAAATTGTTCCAGAGGAAAAACTTTATTTTTTTAAGAATAAGAGACTACAAATAATTTACTGCAAGAAGAACAAGCTTGCATGCCTCCGTTTTAAAGTTCAGCTTGAACGTATTGATAATGAACAAAAATCCTAGGCTTCTAAACAGTCCTCAATTATCAAGCTTCTTTTGTCTTCAGTTGTCTCAAGAAAATGAGCTAAAGGCATGTGTAGACATTGTTAGAAACTCAGCCGCCACATTTAGGTCAGAATAAGACGACTACTAAAGACACAGCAACACAAGTCTATGAGGCAGGTAGAAAATAATTCAGTCAAAACAGTTTCCAGTAAATTCTAAATATATGCTGAGTAAGTGACTTAAACTCTGACCATTGATTACATATGGTATTTTTTGCTTGTTTCCTGAGAATTCTTGGAGATTCGTGGAAAAACGATTTTTTTCACTAGAAGATGTTCTACCTTATAAAAGAAGACGAGTCCTGCCTCCCATTTATTCAAAGGAAACATATTATCTACATATAAAATAATGAGCATGTCTTCTGTCCTTCTTAATACCAATATTGTGGCCACTGAGGTCCTGTGTTTCTTAAACATGGTCACTTTCATTATTGTCTTCAGTTGAGATGTCAGAATTCATTCAGAAAAGCTCTCTGCTCATTATGAATACGGGAGAGGGAAAAGGAGAGTTTAACCTTGCTCTTATCAGGATGGATCCCCTCCTGTTCTTCATTTTACTTTCTCAAAGGAAAATGCGATATGGTCATTTCAAAAAGTGTTAAGACCCAATAATAACAACAACAATAATAATCACCATCATAACAACAACAAGAGCAATCTAATAACAATAGCTAATGTCTATTAAGTGTTTCTATGTGCCAAGCTCTCTTCTGCGTGCTTCCCATATACAATCTCATTGAATCCTCACAGGTTCTCCAGGAGATACGTTACGACTACTATCTGCATTTTATAGTCAGGGAATCTGAGGCACTGAGTCCCTAAGTTTCTGGCCCAAGGTGACACAGCTCATATGTGGCCAGGTCAGGATAAGTAAATTTTCCATTTCCGTAGCTGCATTAATACTCTGGTAACTGCAAAGCAATGAGTGATAATTACCTGACACATCAAAAAATGTCTGCGCACGTCCAGTGCCTGCACTGCTGATAGCAACACATTCATAGAAGCCTTCGTCAGACAGACTGACCTTTTCAATATCCCAGTTCACATGAGCAGATTCTCTGGGGTAAGAAAATAGGAACACATTTAGTCACTACATAAACAAGACCTTGACCCTGTTGAAAGCAGTGATTCTGCTATTTGTTTTGAAGCAGTCATCAAAAAGAACAATGTAAAATTAAAAAAAATAGATTAAGCTGCAGAGTTCTTTATAGCTTAAAATTGCACAAACTTTATATGTTAATAAGAAAGTTAAGCTTCTCTGCTCTGAGCAAAGAGATAGCAAAGACAATAAGTTATAAAGATTATAAATTTCATTAGGGAAGTATTTTCTGGCTATGTCAAAATATAAAATAAAGAGCTGTTAGAGAAACACTCCTTAAATCCTCTTTCCTTCCTCGGTCACTTCCAGTTTTGGGTCGTGTTCAGGGAGGTTCTTAGATGAAGCAATTCAACCAGTTTCAAGGTAGAAAATGGGTTTTTTTAGTCCAAAAAATAAATTGTCTTTAACTTTTCTTATAGAAGAGCTTCACATAAGTCTACATGCCATATCTGGTACAATCTACGCATACAATGAGAAATTTTTAAAAATTATGTTTTACAGTCAAACTTGTCATTTAGGTTAAAAAAAATCCCTTTACTATATTGTATATTCATCCATTTAATAAAAATATACTTTATTCTCTAATAGTGTTCAAATTATTTCTCGTTTTGTGGAAATATCTTAGTAATAGATACTGAATCCTTATTTAAAAGATTCCAATAATCTATACAACAGGCATTATATTGTTTTAAAATATGATTGAAATCTCATAAATACTTCCATAATTTTTTCTTACAATCACCTACAGCTACTTATAACCTTTTAAACATTCAAGATATAGATGAGCTGAAAAGCCCATTACAGAGTCAAGACATCTTCTACCGAAGTCAGAAAGTTGTATCAGATACAATATCTTGCAGTAATAATTCCAGGTCCCTTGACATCCAAACAAAACACACCCATCATCAAACAAACCGCAAAGGACTAACTGAGCGCTTAGTGTGTATTTAGCACTAACCTAAGGTTTGTAAGAGAAAGTTAAAGCACAGTTCCTGCCACCAGAAAAGTCAGAAACTAAACAAGATCACTGTTCTATGTATTTTAGTAACTGAGAAGAATCCCTCCAGTTGATGCTGTTTCCTTTCAATTGCGTATGCCCTAGGTGCCAGTGGTCTCTGCGGACACATGCAGAAGAAAATGGAACATGACTCGACTCTGTTCTGTACTGATCACCTAAGCTGTACCTTGAATGCTTAACAGCAGTACGCTAAGCCCAAGTTTATAGACGTCATTTTATAGAAGGACTGGTGAGTCCTAGGAAGGTAGGATTCCGAAATACATACCATGTTTCCCTGAAAATAAGACCTGGACGGACAATCAGCTCTAATGTATCTTTTGGAGCAAAAATTAATATGACCTGGTATTATATTATATTATATTATATTGTATTATATTATATTATATTATATTATATTATATTATATTATATTATATTATATTATATTATAATATACCCGGTCTTATAGTAAAATAAGACCGGGTCTTATATTAATTTTTGCTCCAAAAGACACATTAGAGCTGACTGTCTGGCTAGGTCTTATTTTTGGGGAAACACAGTATGTCTTTTGCATCCTCTGCAGTGCCTACTTCAGAAACGAACATATATTAGGATTCGTCAAGACAACACGTGGACATTTAGATTAGAAAGCGACAATTCTTCTAGTCCCAAGTCCCTCGTTTTAAAAAAGAGAAAGTTGAGATCCAGGAAGAAAGATGAGTAATTTGTTCAAAGGCACATAACCCGTGTACAGATTGCTTGAAGATATTCTTCACAGTTATCCTAGTTCCTCTCTTATTTATGAAATGTTGCGTGAAAAGAATTCTCTTTCATGTAGCTTTCTCAGTTGCATTATGATAATATGGCTGCAAAACGCTTTGAAGAGATGGCCTTTGGAATAGGGGAAAGAGTACTCCAATAAAAATGTATTCTGCTGCTAATGCAAATGAATTTTCTTACATCCCCCTAGTGACCAGAGTGATTCACATAACAGAGGTTCAGTCATATGTCTCAAGTTCTTGGGAAATCCAGGGCAGAGATGTGCGAGTGAATCAAGATTAGAGAATCCATCATCATCCTTGCTTAATTCTGCCCTTAGCCTCTCACATCCCAAAGCTTTAGTATGTGTCAGTAAGGCATGTTACATCTCCGGTCACAGAGCAGAAAAAAATGAGAGAAAGAATTCTTGTGGCTTACCTCCCAGAAACTGCATGGAATTAATGAGTTAATGTTTATAAAGAGTCTCATGACTGTGAGAAATGCTACTATTTAAACACAAAGCAGAACTGTTTGATTTCATCAGTCAGTTATGTAGCTTCATCATTTGATATCCTGGTCAGTTATGTTTAATTTATGGTTCTTAAATATGCAGCTAAGTAAATTGTCAAGATACACAATGTGAGAGAAAAAGTAGCAGGAAATAATACAGTTCAATCTTTAAATAATGGAAAAATTTCTAAAGTAATAATGAACATTTCAGCCATAGTTTTGATGTTAGATGATTCCCCATAAAGAGACTGTATAAACTAAGACTGTCAAATATTTAATATCTTATGGAAGTTATTTATGTTAATATTGAATTAACAGCATAAAAGTTTTATAAATAATTCCTAGAGCTTTTCCCAAAATGTAGTTTGTTTCACAGTAAGTTTTAAAAAACAAACAAACAAACAAACAAACAAACAAACAAACAAAAAAACATTTTCCAGAAATCATACTCTAGTTGTCAGGGTCTACTTAATTTTTAGGATTCGATTATTTAGATTTGTCTTAAAAAGTTCCCCATCTTCACAAGGTGCCATCTAGCACACTCCTGTTATATGCAGCAGTCACACTGGCCTCTGCTCACCTGTCGTCCCCCCGCCCCAGCACACACCACTTTCCGCTGACCTCCTACTTTTCTTCTCCTGGCTCGCTGGGCGCCAGCCACACTGGCTTCCTGATTATCTTTCCTCCCTACATTCCCTGCTCACTCCAGCCTTCGTGCATTTGCTGTTGCTGGTGTATGCACACTCTTCCCTGGATATCCGCATGACCATCTCTCTCATCATGTTCAGGTCTTTGCACAAATGCCTTTATCCTGAATTTTAAAATTGCAACAAGCACAGAACCACGTGCACCCCACCTGCCCACGCAACTCATCCCAATTAACCTGCTTGACATTTTGCTATAACACAGATCGACTTCGCTTATCATAACACTTTAAATCAGATCCCAAGAGGCGTGTATCTGGAAGTCAATAAAGCTTAAGTTTCAGTGCCTCTTATTGGCAGAGACTCTTCCAAGGTTCGGTACCCAACTTTGTATTCATAATTTTGTATTCTTTGTCTTAACAAGGGACCCTCAGCGTGTATAAAATTCAGACTCTGTAAAACCTAAATCAACTCGTGAATGCATTCTAACACTTATTATATTAACGTATTACATTTATCATCTGTTTTCTGTACAACATAAAGTCCAGAAGGGCACAGACATGGGTCTGTTTTGTTCACGGCTATATTCCAAGGTTTTGGAGCCAATCCATGAGAATTTCCAATGACAAAGTACACTGCAATAAGCATCTTTTACAAAGAAGTATCATTTGTACTGAGGTGTTTCGTGCTACAGATTATTACCGATAGGAACATTTACACACTTTAAATACTGGTCTACTCCGAGTGTAATTCCATTTCTGACAAAGCTCAAAGTTAAGGGCAAAAGACTCTCAACAGAGCAGGGAATTCGGCCCGGCTGCAGGTAGTATCCTGGGGTCTTCCTAGGCATTGTGACTTTGGGAGCACCTAGGGAAAAAAGCACATGGGCAAGAAGGTCACAATGACATTCAGTACTTCCTGTTAAAAAATTCAGAAGCTTCAGACTTCAATTAATCCAGAAATCCTCTGTGTTTCAGTTCATCTAAATCACTAAAAATCACTTTCATGATATTTCTTTGTTCACGGCTTATTCATTTCATGATCTCCAGCAACCTCTTACTAAGGTATTCATTGACTAAAACCCCACTGATTTATAGATGTCACATTATTTTTTATACTGCCAAGATAGAAAAAAAAAAGCTACCAAATCAGTTACAATACATCACCCATTGTAGGACACATTTTGATTTCAAAAATGTAAATGTATGAAAAGAACACACATCTTAGAATTGAATTCATGGGGTGACTGCTTTCCTAAAAAGAATGGAAAAATTGAGTTTTAAGAATCCAGTAGATTTTAAAGTATTCAATTTAGGGGTTCAGACAACTAACTTTGTATACTGTATATGAGGAAACATTCAGGTTGGTTGTATTCTCACCATTCTACAACTATTAAACAGTAGCTAGAGAGTGGTTCCTAAATTCCCAAACCACAGCCTTGTGCATAAATGATAAATTGTTTTTCCTCCATCCAATAGTACAATATTAGAAACAATCCTTCTATAGCTTTGTCTACAGTTCTAGATCCAATTCTAAAGTTTTGAGCAATGTTCAGTAATCAGTGTTAAGAAATAGCGCAAGTACAGACACATTGAAATGCTACCTGATGGTCCCAAATAATCTCTAATCTGTGCTTTCATCTCTATAAAATAGCAAACATAAGTAACTAGTTTACTAATTAACTAACTAACCAACTTAGCAGATAAAGGCAGAATCACCACCAGTTGTTCACAATAAATTACTGTTCCGATGGTAGATGGTTTCTAACAATTGTGCAGAAACATTTAGTCCATTTGGCCAATTTAAATAGCTTGATCCAACAGTAAACTTTTTTAGATGCCAAGCTTTTTAGGGCGAGTAAGAGCGCTGAAATTTGCCAGTTCTTGTTCTTACATTGACTGAAGTAATTAAAAATTTCAGATGTACAACCAGTGAGACTTACATTAAACTTTGGATGTGTCATTTCATGCTAAGTGTAAATGCTCATCAATTCGGTGACCCAGTAACAATGTGGGGACATTATTTCTGACTTTAGAATCCATTCTTTACCTACAGGACAACATCACCCTATTAAGCTATCAATATTCCAGTGCCAAATAAAATGATGACTTACCTGGGACAATACTAGAGAAGGAAACACTTGATACTCTTTGGAAGAGATAATCGTCTTTATCGTAACCTGCTACTTTGAGGAAGAAAGCTTCATTTGGTGGTATAAAGTCAGAAATATTCCATATACCATAAGGTTTTCGATCTGGGTAATATTTAACAGGAATAGTCTTAAGAGAACTGCCTGAGATACTCAGAAGTTCAAGACGATCTACTCTAGCTGGGGTGGAAATTCCAGAAGTATTCAGAAGCACATAGGTAGGTATTCCTACAAGAGAAAGACTTTGTTATTATTTACAAGTAACAACTGAGGTTTGCTATCAAATACGTTTTTACATTCAAACAACAGATAATAAGTACCACAAGTATGAGTACTTACAGGCTGCCCTACAAATTGTGGCCCAGTTGTGGAATCTTTTCTACATAAAAAAACAATTTATTCATGACCAGAGAAACTTAGGAAATCCTAAGAGACTACTTTTATAGTATTTTAACCATGTTTATGTAGAAAAACTAGAATTGTGAATATTGTGTTACATGATGTTTGAGTACATGAATATTTTTAAAGATTCACTAGCTGTATCATCCCAGCAACTGCAGGCACAAAAAAAATGAACCAGATAAAGAAATTTAAAGAGTCACAGTAAGACTTGCGCATTTTTTATAACTATGAAACTATAAATAACCATTCATGAATAAAACCAAAGGAAGAACAAGCTTTAAAAATCAGCAATAAGTTCACCTTTGATCATATAATGATACACGATGTCTTTAATTTTTAAGCCATATACACACATGCACAAAATCCACATTTTCATTTTGACAACAAGGCAATTTATAGATGTTGGTAAGAGAAAGTCTCAAGATGTAGGTCAGCAGTTTTCAAAGTTTAGTTAAATATAGGAATCCATTGGAAGGCTCTTTAAAGTGCATGTTCCTGGGCCCTACCTCCTGTGGGTCTAATGCAGGAGATCTGAGGCAGGACTCAAGAATCTGAATTTTTGACCATCTCCCTGAGCAATTTCATTATCACTGGTCTTGGGACGACACTTTGAAACACAGTGACTAGGCCAAGAGTGCAATCATGTTTAAAGATGCTAAGTTTCCCAATTTTATTGACTACTACAGAATTGGGAAATCACATTCTGAGAAACATTTTCACTTGGATATCCACCCTGCCAATTTCAGTAATAGGCACATACAAACCTTGCACTGGTCTGCTCACTGTTTTTTTGAAGTCCAGGGTGGGCTTTCGGGAAAAACCAGCTCGGAAATCAATAGTGCTGAGGCCGGTGATGCGAACAGAATGCCTTCCACTGCTAGAAATCTGAAAAATGTTGAATGACAAACCCCATCAGCAGTTGGTCCAGTATGCTGGTTACACAAAACACCAGTATGGGAAACTACAGAGGGTTTAATGAAGGTGGATGCCCGATAATTGAGGCTCTGATCTGAGTGTTCTGAACTTAACCATGACTCTATATCTTAAATGCGTGTTTTATACTACATATCCCAGGGGACTGCTCTAAACTACAGTTTAGTAATACACTGCATGCCCAATGACAAAAGACACAGGTGCTTAGTCACGAGTGAATGAACCTTAAGTACATCTGTAAAAGCTCTGTGAGGATATGGAACTTTGTTCTGTTCACTGCAGCTCACATGGTGAAGTTCAGGAAATGTGGAGGAAATGAATTAACAACTAAATCTTCTCCGCTAAACACCATCCAGGTTCAATTATGGAAGATATTTCCTTTCTCTTTGCCTCTGAGAGGATACAACCAGGGCAAGCATGAGAGTGGACTATTATCCAGGTTTCAGCTGACCAACATGCTCACATCAGCAGTGTCCCAGCCAAGGCAATCAGGGCTGAAGACACAAAGTAAAACGGTCCTCACCCTCTAAGAGCTCATGGTTAGGGAAGGAGACAGATGGAGAAACAGAAATCTTTCATATGATGCAGTGATAGAAATACATAAAAGGAGTACAGACTATCCTGTAATTCAATGAAAACGTCCCAAAGGGGATGATGGCGGGACTAAATGCTGAATGACAACGAAGTCCTAAAGTGACTCAGACGTACAGACATCATAAGTAATTTGGATTAGGGCCACAGGATAAAATGATAACACTGACATTTATTGATCACATTCTCTGTGCCCAGGCTCTTTAAATAAATTAACTTGTTTAATCCTCATCATAATACCATCATTATCACCAGTGTGCAGAAAAGAAGTCACCAAGATTCTGCCTCAGAATGAAACAACAGCATGATAGCAGAATTAAGCAGAAGGAGAAGATGGGAGTGTGACAAAAGCATTCACATGGTAACAGCAGGGCACCAAACACATCTCAAGTTCAACACATACGCGTATTTAGGTATCATAGCAATGGCAGAATGCAAGCTACACAACATTCCCTACACCACTGTGGCTTCTTTTATTATGAGGAGACATGTCCTGTTGCTACCAAATTTATCCCTCATTGAGCAGAACTTGTAGGAACTCAAAGGACTGTATGTGTAATGAAAGTGAGGAGAAAGAAAAAAACACGACTTGGTTAAAACAATTCCATTATATCCAGCTCACTTTTACAAGCATCACCAAGGACTGTATGTGTAAAGTGTAGGGATCTCAATAGTGGCACTTATTCCATTATTTCTAAAGGAAAACGTGTGATGAATTTTACATAATAGACACAAAAAAGGAAACTGGATCATGACCCGATTTTAAACTGAGGATCTCCTACACAGTTATAAAAATAAAAATAAAAACCCCAAACTTTGCTAAGTCTGATGTCAGCTGCTTGAGATAACGTAGAGCTGTACTAAGACACAAATGCCTCCTGATCTCATGTGAGGACAAAGCAAATGGTCCATATACTGATGAGCTGATGTAGATGTATCCGCTGACATCATCTATCAGTATTAGTTGCCCTGCTGCTCGGAAGGTCCCCTGTGATAAAACAGCTGTTGAGGCTCTGAGGGAAAATAGGATACAATTTGCCAAATGACTGATACTGTCTGTCAAATGCTAATCGTCTGCCAAGTGTTCTGTGTACAAAAGCCAGCTGACAGAGTCCGTTGTGGAAAAAAAAGTGGTGCTTAATATCTAAGTGAGAAAATTAAAAATTACCCAAGTGTCTGAAAATATGATGTCCTCTGTTGCTAAATAATATACCAAAATAAAACTGAGTTGATGCATAAATTACCCTTTATAATCTCTATAAAATTATTGTAAAATAAATTAATTTAGATCCTTAAAATACCACATTAACAAATATGTGGAAACAAGAACATAGGTTGGCTATTCTCTGAGAAATGCTAAAAACATGAAGGGCAATAAGTTAAAATTACTTTAACTTCATGTTTCTATGTTATACTGTAAACAGTAGGAATGTCTGCATAGAACTTAAAAGGGTTGGTAAATAAAAGATATTTCCAAGTGAGTCAGTTTTTATGCACAACTGTATCCAACTCTGGATTAATCAGGGTAATGGGGCAAAGGAAGTCATAAATATACCAAAATTATGGTTTAAAAACATAACAAGAAGAATAAATGAAGTAATTTAAAATGACCTCAGATATTCACACATGCATTTATCATTCTTTACTCATTCTCTTTAAAAATTGCAACAATATTTGGACAGTATTTTAGGAACACAAAGCATCACATTAAATGTCTGCATGAGAAAGTACCAGTAATTTATTATTTCAGTCTTTTTATTAAAAGTAAGCTATTATTTAATCTGTTTCTTAGCTGAGCTTCCCTTTTCAAATATTAACGTAATAGGAACAAGAAGGTTTTCAGTACAAGGATGATAAACCAGTAAATCAAAGAAGTTTTTTTAACACATACAAAATGTATTTTGTACAACAAACTAAATCTCTTATGTAAATTATCACCTTTAATTTCACAAAAGCCCCTGTGAGATAGTACTATTATTATCCTCATTTCACAGATCAGAGAGGTTAAGTGACTTGCTCAATGTCACAGATATAGCAGGTGGCACAGCAGGGGTGACCACCCAATGAAACTGACCTCCATAGCCACCCATGCATTTCTCACGATTATTGCAACAGATTCAGTTATGCTGGCTTCACTAAGGTTGAAATATGCTGATGTACTCTACGTCATGGAAAAGTGATATGAAACTCCTGAGACAAGCAGAAACAAAATGGGGGGAAAGAAGGATGAGGGACAAAGAGAGAACAGAGGGACACAAGGTGCTTCAAGACACCCCCATATCCAGAGGAAAATCTACCACTAACCTCACAAAAAGATGGTTATTAGTGGGTTTCCTGTGAAATTTTTGAAGGGGCTGAGCTTCATCTTGCCTCAAAGTATAAAAGGTTCGAATCCACACTCAAATGATCAGGAGACAAGGTCATGATAAGAAAATAAACTTTCAGGAAACTCTAGAAATGTTGGCAGAAGGCTTTGGATGTTCACATGTATGAACATGGCAGGATTGGAGGGGAACTAAATCATATGAAGGTCTTGAAGGGGCAGAGAGAATTCAATTAATTCTGTAAATGAGTCAAGCAGAGAGGAAGTCCAGCTGCATACGTTTGCCCTCTCTCTTCCTTTCCAAATGATTTAGACATCTTAGTAACATTTTCCTATATATGCAATAGAATTAGCAAGACCAAAGCTACTGGCTTAATGGTTTTCTATTTAGTCTTTATGTCATGTAGATTTAACCTGTGGGTTACATCAAAATTAGAATTTGGCTCCAAAATGTATCTCTCCACCATAGAATTTCTTGAAGTATTGCTCCTGCACAGAGCCAGCCTAACCTCATGGCTTCCGTACTTTTAAGAAGAGGGAAATGTAGAAACAGCATAATGGCTCCAAGCGTAACAGGAAATTTTCTAGACACCAGACCCTGTACAGGGTTTGTGTGGTCTAGAAATTCTGAGAGTTGCATTTCAAATAGCATGTATTTATTCACACAATTTTTAAATAATGAGCTACGTTACTACTCTGAGTTAGAATGTCATGTTGGTTAAGTTGAAGATCCCTGACTTTGTATCTGAGTCAGGGATACAAAGTCTGCAGCAAAGTGAAAATGTGAGGCAAAGATGAGATTATACGAGATAGCTCCTGGCAACCTAAAATTGTAAATAGGTAACCTTTATTCACAAAGCAGAAAGAGAAAAGAAGGGGCAGCTTGGACCAGAGTCTAGGTTTCTGAACTGGAGTGAATCTATGAGGAATAATGGATGAACACAGGCTGAAGGGGAGAAAGCACCATGGAGAGCTCCAGGGAAATTGTTCCTCTGATATCTTCTCGGTCAGCTCTATTGCAGATGGGTCTACTTCTGAGTTTAAGCATGCAGGGCTATTAAATACCTCTCTAGATTGAAAATCCCTTCAAACAATAACTATGTCATCACCTGCAAAATATTACTCAATAGGCACTTAATACGTGCCTAATAGGACCAGCAAATGCCAGATTCACCAAGAATTCTTTGAATTTTTCTAGAAGCATTATGCTCAGCATGTTCACACAGTGCATAAAATCCTATTACATTGAAAGATGATTTTATAGCACCATAAAGAAACTGAGGCTCAAAGAAATAATTACTTGCCTAGATTTAGACAGCATGTTCAGTTGCAATTACTCCAAGTCAATCCTCTTTCTATAGTGCCTAAGCCTATGCACAGCATTTTAGGATAGCACTATCTCTGGGTTGATTTGGACCCTATGACATAGAAGATGATAATAGCCTCCAACTATTCACTTGCCTTTCTACATTTCTAAACTTTCATTTAGGAGGGACCAGGTTAGTGGAGTGTTGCTCAAGTGCTCTATGGAAAAAAAAAAGCCCTAATTTTTAGCATTTTCTGAATTCTGTGGTATAAATACTACCACCATGATCGATTTCAAGTACCCAACATGATATCACAGAACAGAGTTGGGAAGAGAAAGCATGTAATTGACTCTCCGTGAGCTATCAGGAGCCAGCCTCAGTATGCCATGAGGCCATGATAAGAGTTCTGGCCAATGTGATATAAAGGGAGTGAAGTGTGTCTGTCGTTCAGAGATGTCTGTGGCATCCCAGAAGTGACACAAAGTCCTTTCTTTAAAAAAACTCAGCATACATTCTCTTTTCCCAACTAAAGTAACTGAAGAGGCTGCACGTTCAACATTATGGTGGCACTTCCATTAGCCTGGGTTCCTGAGCGACTGTGTGAAGTAGAACGTCAACCCCCACAGGACCAGTAACATTGGTGAGGAATTAAGTGTCTTGTATTAAGCCAGTGAGAATTCTTCCTGGTATGAAATATGAAGCCTGTCCTGTTATAAATTGAATTAAAATGTGACGGATAGAGCTGGTTTTCATTTGTCTCTCCTAAAGAGTCGCAAAGTTTTATAGAATTATAAATAAGCCCAAATAAAAAAAATACTTCATGTGTAACTGCATTCATAGAAAGTATAGATACCAATTATGCATGTTCAAGAACAATTAATTGTATCATTCATATGTCAGAAACTATTTAAGCACTTTATCCAACATCTAATTTAATCATAACAATATAAAGTAGGTATTAGGTACCATTTTTCTCAGATTTAGGGAGTTTAAATAATTTCTTCAAAGTCAAAAAGGTATTAAGTAGTGGATCTTCAATTAAAATAGATGCCAAGTTCTTCTCAAAGTACTGTATTTGTTCTTAAATGACATACCATTCTTTACAAATGAAAGAACACGATGGTTTCAATCAAATATTTATGAGAACTTACTTTGGGCTAGGCATTATGCCGGACAGAAAGACATAACAATGCCAGCTAGATTTAAATACTATCATTTTATTAGGCATTGTATGTTTAGAGAAATGTGATGTAAGGAGAGAAATGTACTCAAAGGATAGGATAAATTCTACTTACACATATGTACATACACACATACATTATACACACACACGTACAGACATCTTTTTAAAAAATAAAACGGAAACATTCTATTTGGTTGACACTCTGATACTGGCAAACCAAAATAACCGGGATATTTTCCAGGAAAAACCTATAAAGCATTCCATTGACCCAAAACACTGAATTAATACCACACCTAAGCCATTTAAATAACACACCTGGTATAGTTTTCAGGCTTATTCAAAAGAGTCACCAGGTGAGAATAATCAGAGGCTAGCACAATATCCTTCCTGGGTGGTCCTTTGTAGACTTGAAGTTTATTTAATTATGATTCCGAAACAAGTTTGTGCTACTTGAGTATGGTTTTTAAAATAGCCTTATCCTTAGAAAATGCATTAGTAGGCTCTGGCAACCAACATAACTATCTAAAACCAAAATATTTCTCCTAGTGTCAGAATCTCAATATAACCATGTGGTCGGGTACACTCCCTTCTCTACTTGGGAGATTATCTAAGGACAGTTTATCCAAATTTACTTAATGGAAAGCTACTTCAGAGGATGTGTTAAATTACATGATCACACTGATAATCCTAGACTAACAGAAACAGTTTGTACCTCCTAAACCCAATGGGTGCTGACAACTTTCTTGTCTTTGCAGGGAGTTCCCCGTAAAGAGCAGAAGACAAAATTTGGCCTGAGAGTTGCATGGTTATGTTCAAATACTCTCTATATAGCTGTAGCTCCCTGAATAGAACATTTATATTGCTTCTGAGAAATAAGATCCAGGATTTGCAGCTTCTGTACAAATGGGAACTTAGGGACATAAAACAACCTTCCCTTCTGTTTGTAATAAAACCTTACATTCTTTTCAGTTACCTCTTTTTAACATAAGTTTGCCTGCATCAGAAGTGACCTAAAAACATCTGGGTCATTTATATGATCTATACAGGTAAGTTGACTCATTGCCTCTGTTTAGTAAACGTGTCCTAATAAGTTACAGAAAAGTAATTACCAGGGTTTCAGAGGGAAACTACAGAAGGAAAAAAACTGCCACTCTCACAGCATTTTAAATCATGGAAATATTAAAGTGTTCTGTGCCAGTACATTAACTGTCAGCTAAATCAACTGTTTCTCCTGCTTCCTTAGATAGCATCGGAATAAAGGTCTTCATTTTTATTCATGAATATTTATAAGTTCTTTCCCAGGCACTCTGGCATGTATTAGTATACTAGGGACAAAATCTGGCCTACAGTAAAATAGGAAGAAAAAAAATCTATACAGAAATACGTATGATAGAAAGGGGGAAATAATCCAAAAGAGAGGTGAAGAAAATTTGCAGTAGAAAGGTAGGGGAAAAAAGAGAGCATTTTAGATAGAAAAAAATCAGAAAAGGCTTGATGAAAGTTTTGCCATTTGAGCTTTAGGAGACAGTTGTAAGTCAGACGGAAAGGAAGGGAATTCTAGGAGAAGGAACAGTCTAAGCGAAAGCATAGGTGAAGGGAATACAGTAGGAGAGAGGGTAAGAGACAGTACAAAATTATATTTGCTAGAGTGTAAAGGCAAGTGATGGAAGAAAACTGGAAAGATTGGTTGGGACTCAGTTGATGGTCCTTGAATACCATGCATGCTAAGGTCAAATAATGGATGGCGAGTTCTCCATACTTGGGATAAAAACTGTTATGTGAAACATTCAAAAACCATCATTAATTCTACTGATAGAGCAGACATTTCCCAGATAGTAGAGAGTAGGGAGATAGCACCAGGATATACCACCTAATCTCAGACATTTCTCTTCTTGAGAAAGCACACATGTAAAACATTATCATTCATTCGCCACCCGAAAGGAGATCCAAAGTCAGCAGTAATATTTGTGTCAGTAGTTTCAGCTCAGTTTCCTTCACATCAAACTGATCCATTATTGCAGTATTTCATATAGGAGCAAATATGTTTATTACCTTTAAGTTGCACTGTAACTCTTATCCTTTGTTTAGTTACCACTAATTGTACTCTACAAATGGTGTAACATCAGAACTAGAATCATTTTTGGTGAGACTAGAGATAAATTTCAGATAACATGATAATAGATAACTGTCTTTTTAGTGTTTTCTTAATTATAGGAGACTGAGCTTAGAGACGTGTCTAAACAGAGTTCTCCCATCACCTCATCCTCTTACTGTCTCCTCTTCACTCACAAACTAATCCTCAGTGCTTCTCCATTCTAATTATCAATTAAAATGTGCGTAGTTCCTATTAAGTATCAGGAAACATGGGCAAGAGTAGACACCCAGTAACTGTTTAATGAATGGATGACTGAATGAGTAGGTGTGGCAGTCACGAGGCAAAACAACAGACATGCTTATATCCCTCTTCTAGGCAAGAGTTTAATAGAGGAAACACCGCTGGTAGCAATCCAAATCACCTTTACAAGGGGTTCAAACACTTCACAATAAATTGCAAATAACAAAGAAGAATGGCATCACTTGTATACATTTCACAATCAATGACATAATGTTCTAGTCAGAAAGCAACAGCGAATTGTCTTAACAGACTTGCTAGCCCAGGACATCGCTTAGGTCATGCTTAGAGTGATGGAGGGAAAAGGTGACTCCAAACTTCTTATACTCCTTCCCACTGTGGTCCCAGGAAGTCACACTCAACACTCATCATATCTTGGGCAAGTTGGTCAAAATGACTATCACATCAAATTTGGCCATGTTTATTTAAAATATAGCAGCAAAACACAGGCTGAGAGTTCTGTGAATAAAGAACTGATATTCTAAGGTTTGAATAGAGTTACCATGGAAACTTTCATCCTTTCAACTGGGAAAGTTAATATAGATATTCTTTAAAAAACAAAATCTGGCATGCAAAAATAGTACTTTCAAATTCTACGGCATAATTCCTCCACGTACTTTCACAGCAGCTCTGTAAGTTGAATCATGAGCCCATTCGTCCCATGTCTTATGTAGGGAAGCCAAGACAAAAAAAGAGTACATGATGCAAGGGGTATCTGCATTTGAGTTGCTCCAGAAGGATCCTAGAACCAGCTGTTTATCTGGGAGGTGCGAAAGATGCAAATAGAGGAGGGCAAGTGACACAGGGAAAGGAATGCAGCCAATTAAGGGTGTGCTTTTAAATCCTGCTTCCATTGTGGACAACTGGAGTTTATAACTGCCGGGGCTAAACACTGTTTCCTACGGGGTTAATTCTCCAGGAGAACAGCCTTTGCTTGTTCTGGAAAAAAACCTCTCAGGCTCAGAAATGCAGATACTAGAGTTGGCAGTAGGCCAGAGCACACTGAAAAGTCTGAGAAGGGCAAGTGACTCAGAATATCCACTATATGGGTCACACACGCAATTTGTAGCTAAGCTAGATCTGAGACCTATGGTATCTTGAATTTGGGGTATATGCTCTTTCCTCCATATTGCCAAAATACAATGCTTTTGGAGAGTGATCATACACTATTTAATGTAAATCTAGGATACAAATACATTTGTGTTCGAGTGAAAATGAATGTAGAGCCACCAAATAATAATAGATAGCAGTACTTCAGTGCTTACTTTGTAACAGGAACTATGCCAAGTGTCTTCTTTATATCATATTAATTTATTCCTCAGCACAATTCTATAAAGCAAAGGACTGTTCTTCCATCCCTATATCACAGAGACGGAAAGCCAGGCACAGAGAAGCTACACTCCCGAGGCAATATGGCTTTTAAGTGGTGGTGTTGAGATTCCAACCCAGGCACTTCCTCACCTAGGTCCCTAATGATTATTCTTTATTAGCTCCATTTCTGATTGCTCTAGAGACAGGATGTGAATAGTGCAATCAGTCTTCAGGTTTGATGATAGGAAAACTCTCCGAGAACTTTAAGTGTATTTTGTGGTGGTATTGCTTTTCCTAGTCTTTAAAACAATGCTATCAAATTCATATGATCAAGAGATCTACAAATGCACTATGTATTTGCTTCTTAGTAAAAGCACTCTCCATGATTGCAAAAGAAGATATAAGTAAACTTATTGTACACACTTTATAGAACATGCCAACATCAACATAAAATAATAAACAGACATTGTAAAATAACAGTACCTTCACTGTCCACATTCCAGCCTCTGGCTCTTTAACATTCACCACCTTGGCAGAGTTATGGATATTTAATAGCTCATTCAGGCCAAATCCCTTTTTAATCAGCTTTCCTGAAAGACACATATACAGGTAACAGGCATAATCTTTTTTTCGGCTATGTACATTAGCTGTATACATTTCCAGTATGAATTACCTGATGGACATTTGTTTTTATGGCTCAAGACACAATTTTATTTACATCTAAACAATATGTAATTGTAGGCTTTCTGGACATTGGACCTGAAGTAAGATTCCCATTTGCTATGCTGATTTAGTCTTAAAAGGAGGACAATTGGCAGACTATAATCATAATTTCAAAGTCATCCTAGATAATAATGATTGTGGCTACCGAAAAGTTATATGCAATCACTTGAGACATTTAGATTTAAAACATGACAAAACAGTAAACCAGAATAAATGTCTTTTTGGAGATCCCTCTAGGTATTATAACACAAGAGCCCTGCAATATCTTTGCACAAAACGCAAAAACTTTAATCAGCTTTGCATGAAACACAGGAGAAGGCTTTTATTGTCATAGGAATAATTAAAGGAGTCAGTGCAATGAAGTAGCACGACACCATCTCCTACTAACCTGAGATTTATCTGAAGTATCTAACAGTTGGAACTTAGAAAGGAAGTAAAGCACATTTGGCATTCAGCCATACTTCACTTACTCACTTCACTCTTGGCTCTCCCGTGGACTACATTTGCAGTGTAATGAACAAATCAATTATAAGAATCCTATGTTCACATCAAAAGCTCTATCATCATTGTGAATTACTTTTTAAATACCAATGTCGATGTCAATGACTTTTGAAAGTAGTAGCAACATCACGCGTCGGGTAGAGGGACTTTTTAGTATCCAAGTGATGAAAAACACAAATCTTTCCTGGGAGCACGGATGTTATTAGAGTGGAATGCTACCTCAAGAGACAAACCAATTGATAAGGCCAGACCTGCAGAAGTCTCGAAAAAGAGGGTTTGCTTGTTTTGTACATTTCAATTCCATTGCTAGTGTGGACGTGGTCTTTGAGGACAATTCCACATGTTGTTTTCTTCTGGTATCAGTTATTTTTTAAGACTCAAATAAAGTAAGAAAGTTATTAGTTCTTCCTCATTTATAAATATTCATAAATAGGTTTAAAATGTATCATGTACTAAAGCCACAATGGAAATAAAAATGTTTTATAAATATCAATAGGCAAAAATATTTCTAAATGCAAATTATTAGGGAAAATAAGGTTTCTGTCTTTATTAGATTACTTTTCAATGTAAGTCTTATTGTGATATTCAACCAGAAATGGCATCAGACTAAATCTTAGGGTTTTAACATGTAAAGTGAGGATGCAATGTAAATTAAAACATCATTCTAGTAGGACTATAACTTGTTTTTTAACAACTGTCTTCTGTAAAATTAAACTTTATCAAGAAGATGATACAGTAAAAATTTACAGTTATTTTAAAAGGAATTTTTTCAGGTGATTCATTTAAAAATAACATAAAAGACTGAATTTTACAGAATAGGTTACTGTGAAATATTTCTTTATACGTAGTATATTAGGAAAATATAATTTCAAGTTCAATTTAAACATTTGGGGGTGATAGTTTAGTACAAATAAGTTACTAAATCTTATCTATTTAAATTATTAGGAGTCTTAGCTTTTTGAATCTCATTTAATTCAACAACATTTATGAGTAAAAACATTAGTTTTATATTTTAAACATATTGCCTGGTCAATTTTGAATTCATTCATAAAGTTAGCTTTCACTGGACATGAATAAGTGTGGAAAAAAATATTTTACCTTTCATAGTTTTTGTATTTTATTATATGATGTTCGGTATATCTTACCTAAAGGATTGCGAATTTCAATCATTGGAGAAGGGCCACTCAGAGACACGGTAACCTCTTTTAGGCTGGGGTCAAAAGGAATTTTCCATATGTTTACAGCCTGTTCCAAATGATCTGTTGATAAGAGGTGAACTTTGGAGGCCTGCACTGCTTCCTCTACCCATTTTAACACCTATAAGAGAAAGAGAAGAGTGAGTGATATCAGAAACATTTACAGTTTTATACCACAGCGACTTCCAGGGGCAGTAGTTGCCTTTGGTTAATTACGTAACTCAGACACTTCCTGTACTGGTGTGAAGTTCATTTCCATCACAGTGAAGTTAAAGTATTTCTTACATCCAGTTACTGTAGTAGACTCAGAGTAAAACGCTAGTTTCACCCATGCTCAAATTTCAAGTTTTCTACCTTGGAATAATATATTTAAAATGAGATTATAGTGTCCAAAAACCAGTTAAGTCAAACATGCAGAGATATTACTGACAGTTTTATATTTCTCAAGAGAAATGAAAAGAACCTACGAAAAAAATGGCATTGCCAATATTCTGAGATCCGTTTTCCCTCCATTCTTTCCTTCTGGATTTCTTTCAAGGTCCAATTTATAAAAAATAATTAGCAAATTATCAAATCCCATTTCAATATATTGGGTATATAAATTACTGTACTATATATATTGTAATTATATACTGGATATTGTAATATACAGTAGTATATTATTGCAAAACAAGTGCAATGACAGCAAAATATTCTCTTTTTTAAAATAAACAAGTACCAAAACTAATAGAAAAAGTAACCATTATATTCTAGAAAAATACAAAAACACTTCCAGTTAGAGTCAATTTAAGTAGTGTATTCTTGAACGTAGTCTTTTGGGTAATATTAAGAAATTGGGTTATAAAAGGGTGTTAATGCTTCACTGTGAACAAGGAACAATTTCAATTCACTGAAGTGTTTTGCAACAACTACAATTCCTCATTCAATAAATAGTGCATGTCTGAACAGGTACTGCTTAGCTGAACTTACTATAGTTAATTCTCTATCATGATAATCTTTAATCCACCTCAGGTCTTTCTCTGGTTTATATATTCAAGATTATATATCCTGTGAACAATTTCGCTTGAAATTACACATAAAACACTGAACAGAGCTGGATATTGAGCTACCGCCAAGCTATTCACAATACACAAAACCACTTTTTAAATTTCAGTAGTGGTAGTCACAAATCAATTAATCAAACCACCAATACTATGCAATAACTCCATTCTCTATAAAAAGCAATCCTTTTTTCTGTCCTCAAAGATGAGGAAAGTGGCGAAGATGTATCATATAACCAATAATGTGAGACAATTATGTTCATTCATAAAACAACTGTTTATTGTTCAAGGTACTCTTCCTGGTATTGCGTAAGTATTGATGAGCATATTTTTAGTCTCAATATTTGGTAACGAGTCTCCTCTGAATTAGCAGTATTTACTAAGGTTTTTGCTCATATTATACATTATTTATTTTTAATAAATCTTCCTGCCTTTCTTCCAGGGTCAAGAACCATATCTCCTTCATCGTTGTATAGTCAAAACCAAGTGGCATGCTTTACCCATGATAAAGGTGACATATAAATAGTGTCCATGAAGTTGGTCATAATAATGATAATAATTATGTCTTTGTAAATAAAAGAATAGCATGGGGATTCATGAAATGGGGAGCCCTTTTTGAAACAATGTATGTAAGGTGCCCAGCCCAGTACTTGTCACATAGTAGATATTCAAATGGTTTCTTCCCTTTCCAACTAAATTCCCTCCTCTTTCCCTAACTGAATATTTCAACAATAGCTTCATAGGCAGAGTGAAAAAAATGCATCCATGAAAGTCAGATAAGATTTCTGTAAATGAGAAAGGGAGGCAAAGTCATTCCAGGTAGAAGAGAGGGCTTGAGAATATACATCTCCAAATATGGGAACATGACTGAATCCAGCTGGCTACAGGTAAGTGTTCAGAAAAAGGAGAAGCAAAGATGAGGTTAGAAGCTTCTGTCAAGGACAGACTATGTGTGACCACAAAGTCAGGCTGACATTTGGATTTTACTCTAAAGACTAGTGAAAAAGTACTGAAGGGATTAAGCAGAGTAGTGCAACAAAAGTGGTATTTAGAAAAAATGCAGTGGCATCATGAACAAATTTAACAGAAAAACCAAATCTGTGAATTACAGTTAATTACCCCATAAATCAAATGATATATTTCCTCAAATTTTAACCTTGTAAAGCACCTGGAATTTTACATATGAAATAAAGCATATATCAACATAATTGTCTAAAGAAGCAGATGCCGTATTTTGAAAAAAGGACTTTTAAGTGCCATATCCTCCTTGAACTAAAACGTATGGCTCATCAAATCTATCCATATGGCTACAAAAATCAGACTTGTAACTAATATTTGACCATAAACTGAGCATGTATTTTAATAATCAGACTGTTGACATTTTTATGTCTTATACATAGAACATGGCTGCCTAACTCAAGGAAATGGAAAGGACTGACTTATTGTCTGAGAAAGCATTTGATAAATTTGACTTATAATAAATAACTTTGAGGGTAATATCTGCTGTACAGACTAAAGAGGGCAAAGGACAAGAGAAATTGGACAAAGGGACAGAACATTTGTTTTAAGGGTAAGACACATAACGGGGCCATAAATCTCAATTGAAAAGGAGAAAAATAATTAGAAAACAAGAATTGTATAGTATCTCAACTTTAACAATGAAATTCAGTAGTGATAGGTAGAAATGGAAGTAAAATCATTTTTTATACATCCTTCTTTAAAAGTATAATATGTTTCTGGTTGCCTTCTCAAATCTATCTGTCCTTAAAACACACGGTAAAGAAGTTATGATATATCACTGGATGTCTATCCTGTTGTCTCTTAGCTATGCATGGAAATCACTAAATCTAGGCAATCTTATGAAAATGGAAGCCTTTCTAATTTAGTTACATTTTCATTGGGAAAGTGTGACCAAATTGTAAGGAATATAAAAACAGGCTTTGATTTGCTCTTAATACCATTTCCAATTCATCAACATTTATGAGGCTTTCACAAAGGGATTACCATGTATTATAATATTACATGTTGGGAACGATACAGAACAGATTTCTGTCAAGAGCCTCAAATCACTGTTTTATCCACTTATACGAAAAAATCAAATTGAAAACAGATGCAACCCATTTTATTAGAAAATACAGATATTGCCAACATATGGATAAAACTAGATCACCACAAACTGCAGAATCACCATAAGTGAGGTTTCTGGTCTCTCATGTTGCCACATATATGAAAAAAACCTTTACTTGTCTAACTATGAGAAATGTCCTCATAAGATTAGAAATTATCTTTTATTATAATGTCAAATGGAAAAAACTAGAATAAAGTGAGAGTCTTTGGATTGGTCTATTTTTACTAACACAAAAACTATTTCAAACAACTAGGGAACCATTAATTATACATTAAAAGTTTTAATATATAAGTGGTGTTCTGGTGATTTGTAGCAGTTTATACTATTTCAAAGGGCACTGAGACAATCTAATCCAGGTTCCTTATTCTATAGATGAGGAAACTGATATTTGAAAGAGTTCTTGTACCTTTTAAATATTTAATCTGACTGATTCTGGCTCAATACTTAATTTTTATATAAGCTTCTGTGTTCCTAAAGATATTCTCTTAGTTTAAATATTTTGCATCCGATGTAATAATCAATACTTATAAATACATTCATATGTATATTCCACTCTGGAATGAGATGCAAATATTATTTCTAAGCATTAATTACATTATTAAATAAAAATACATTGTGTATTATAAAACAGAATAGTATTAAATAGAAGTGGAAGCGAATTGTACACTTGAAACCTATGGAATTTTACTAACCAATGTCACCCCGATAAATTTAATAAATATTAAAAATATATACAAAAAAAAGAAAAAAGAAAGAAATGGAAGTTAAGTCAATTTTTGAAGGTGATAGAACCTGGAAGAACAGCTTTGTTTGGAAGAAAAATTTTTTTTAATTGAGATGTAATTGACATATAACATTAGTTTCAGGTATACAAAATAATGATTCAATAACTGTATATATTGCCAAATGATCACCACAATAAAACTAGTTAACATCTATACAAGATATGGAAACAACCGAATTGTCCTTCGATAGATGATTAGATAAAGAAGATGTGGTACATATATATAATGGAATACTACTCAGCCATAAGATGAAATATTGCCATTTGCGGCAACATGGATGGATCTTGAGAATATCATGCTAAGTTAAATAAGTCAGATGGAAAAAGTCGAGAATCACATGATTTCATTCATATGTGGAATATAAAATGAAAGTAACAAATGAAAAAAACAAACAAACAAACAAAATCTCATAGACACAGACAACAGTATAATGGTTACCACAGGGAAAGTGGAGAGGGAGAGAGGTAGAAAAGGGTAAAAGGGGTCAATCATATGCTGATAGGAGGAGATTTGACTTTGGGTGGTGAACACACAATGTACTAGACAAAAGATGTTCTACAAAATTGTACACTTGAAACCAATATATAATAATTTTATTAACCAATGTGACCCCAATAAATTTAATACCGTGTTTCCCCGAAAATAAGACCTAGCCGGACCATCAGCTCTAATGCGTATTTTGGAGCAAAAGTTAATATACGACCTGGTCTTATATAATATATAATATTATATAAGACCGGTCTTATATAATATATAATATTATATAAGACCGGGTATTATATTACATTACATTACGTTACATTACATTACATTACATTACATTACATTACATTACATTACATTACATTACATTATATTATATTATAGACCTGGTCTTACATTAAAATAAGACCAGGTCTTATATTAATTTTTGCTCCAAAAGACACATTAGAGCTGATGGTCTGGATAGGTCTTATTTTCAGGGAAACATGGTAATTAAAGAAAAAAACAACATGAGGGCACATATATTTTTTTGAGTTAGTGTTGTGTGTTTTTTTCTTCATATAATACCCAGAAGTGGAATTGCTGGATTATATGGTAGTTTTATTTTTAATTTTCTGAGGAACCCCCATACTGTTTTCCATAGAGGCTGCACCAATTTACATTCCTATTATAAGGGTTCCCTCTTCTCCACATCCTTGCCAACACTTGTTATTTCTTGTCTTTTATGACAATAACCCATCTAACAGGTATGAGGTGATATTTCATTCTGGTGTTCATTTGTATTTCCCTGATGATTAGTGACGTTGAGCACATTCTCATATACCTTTGGGTCAGGAAAATGTCTATTCAGATCCTCTGCCCAATTTTTAATCATTTGTTTGTTTGCTATGGAGTTGTATGAATTCTTCATATATTTTGGGAATTTAACCTCATGTCAGATTTGCAACTATTTTCTTCCATTCGGTATGTTGCCTTTCCATTTTGTTGATGGTTTCCTTTGCTGTGCAGAAGCCTCTTAGTTTGAAAATAAGTAACCCAACTTGTTTATTTTTGTTTTTGATGCTTCTGCTTTGGGGTCAAATCCAAAAAATCACCACCAAGACTGATACCAAGGAGCTTACCACCTAATATGTTCTTTTCTAGGAGTTTAATGGTTTCAGGACTTATGTTCAAGTCTTTAACCCATTCTGAGTTAGTTTTTGTGCATGATGTAAGATAGTGGCTTAGTTTCATTCTTCTGCATGTGGCAGGCCACTTCTCCCAATACCACTTATTGAAGAGATTGTCCTTTCCCCATTGTATATTATTGGCTCCTTTCTTGTAAATTATATGACCACATATGTGTACATTTGTCTCTGGGCTCTCCATTCTGTTCCATTGATCCATCTGTTTTTATGCCAATGCCATATATATATATATATATATATATATATATATATATATGTGTGTGTGTGTGTGTGTGTATATATATATATATATATATATATATATATATATATATATATATATATATATATATATATATATATATGTGTGTGTGTGTGTGTGTGTGTGTGTGTGTGTGTGTGTGTGTGTGTGTGTATATATCTACATATATATATATATATATATATAGATGACTTCAGCTTTACAATATAGTTTAAAATCAGGGTGCATGATGCCTCCAGCTTTGTTCTTCTATCTCAAGATTGTTATGGGTATTGGGAGTCTTGTGGACCATACAAATTTTATAATTGTTCTATTTCTGTGAAAAGATTCATTGAAATTTTAATAAGGATTATATTGAAATTTTAATTTGGGTAGTAAGGACATTTTAATAATATTAATTCTTCCAAACATGAGCAGGGACTATCTTTGCATTTATTTGTAATTTCTTTCATCAATGTATAATAGTTTTTAGTGTACAGGTCTTTCATCTCCTTGGTTAAATTTATTTCTAGGTATTTTGTTCTTTTGGTGCAATTTTGAAGGACATTTTAAATGTAATGTATTATATCCAAATGAATTTCCCCAGAATATCCTTTGTCCTTTTGGTGGGAAATAGAAATATGGTAAGGTGTTAGACACAATTAGTAATTATGCATATATTTGTAATTTGTTATTTTTTTGTTTAATAAGTAATGGCATGCAAAACATAATGATTTGATTAGCTGTACATTTTATCACTAGTTGGGCAGTCAAGAATTAAATCATACAAAAATATTAAAGCCTTTAAATCTATATTGTATTTGATGTGAAATACTTGCTACGTTTCCAGAACAACATCTATTGGCAAGCCCTACATGATAGCAGAGACAGACTTCACTCAACTCTGATCTGACTAAGAGATTTCCTTTGGATAGCAAGGAGAGCCTTTCCCCTCAGGTTCAAGTTCATTGCTACCCTGTAGTATAGCATAGAGCCCATAATTCAGAATCTGCTTAGAAGTCACTAAGTATTTACTGAGCACCTACTGAATATAAAGGATAGTACCTGATGTTATGAAGAATACCAAAGAAACAGAAACACATTTCCCACCTAATAAGACATGACAATCTAGTAGGAGAAATGGGACAGACATTAAAAACAAATTAACTAGTTTTTACCTTCACATAATAAATAAGCAAGATCAGAATACAAATGTTCAATTTATAGTACTAAACACTGATGCACTTTTCTACTCAAAAAAATTTAATGATTTCCAGTTATATCCAGGATAAAGCCCAAGCCAAGAGCATACTAAGGGGTGCAATGTGAGCCATAATAAAACTGATTAAAAGTTGGTCTGCTTTTTAATATCATTATGTCTTAGTAATCTTAAACAATATCAGTCCAAGCGTCCTTCTTGAACTCTTTTGTTGGTCTAAAGTCTAAATAATTGCTCTTATTACTATTGTTTTAATAATACATGTAAGCTTCAAATTAGAACACTTTTATTACTTTCCCCTTAGAAATACTGCATTCTATAAAGCCATTAATTCAAAGAACTCCCAGTTACATTTCAGGTACCTAAACACGTAAACTCTGTTACTCACTTTCATTTGAAGAGTAACTATGGAGTACTGTGATCCTACATAGCCCTATGTTTAGACAGTATATTCAAGCTAACCCTTCATAGCTCAGAATTTACAAGACATGACATGTGTTAAAAGGATCACCCTAGCCTCAGTGTTGAAATCAGAAACAAAGGTCAGAAATCAGGGTGCAAGGTCAGAAGCAAAGAGATCAGACAGGAAGCCACCGCCATAATCCAAAGAGGAGCTGTTGGTGACCTGGACCAGGGTTGTGGCAGTCGGGGAGTGAGAAATGGTCACTTCTGTGGATGTTTATGGCAGCCAGATTTGATAGGGATTACTGAAGACCAGTTGTGGAGGTCTGAAAACGATTCCACAGTTGCCATTAACGGAGACTGAGAAGACTGCAGAAAGAGTTGATTTAAAGGGATGATAGAATAAGGACAAGAATGTAGGATCTCAGCTTGGCCATGCTAAATTTGGGACATCTGTTAGCCATCCAGGTGGAAGCATGAAGGAAGCAGCCAGACATGAGGATTTGCAGTTCTGCTGAGAAGTCCAGGTTGGAGGTACACCAGAATTTAACATTATGAAGCTCCTCTGGCAGCCTCTCTCCACCAAGAATTTACACAGATGGGGAAATACAACATCCTGTGAAAATAAACTTAGATATCAATACATAATGGCTCAGAATAGAGCCTTGGAACAAGTCTCCCCTGGTCCTGCTTCCAGACAACCTTCAGATGATGATTTGTCCCCCTTTTATGTGTGGCTGTAGGGAGAGAATGCACTGTGTTGATATGAATGTTCTAGACTTAACGGCAATTAGATTTCTCATCATCGGCAAAGGAGTTGGCACTCTGATTTTATTCAGCCAGCGCTGTGAGCATGGTTAATAAGAGTCTATTCCTGAGAATGGGTCCACTCTTTGAGCACTGACAAAACCAGTTTCAGTTTGTACATCTTAGCAAATCCACCAGAC
Source organism: Rhinolophus sinicus (assembly GCF_036562045.2). Taxonomy (NCBI): domain Eukaryota; kingdom Metazoa; phylum Chordata; class Mammalia; order Chiroptera; family Rhinolophidae; genus Rhinolophus; species Rhinolophus sinicus. The sequence continues at coordinate 14,023,879 of NC_133766.1, read as the reverse complement.
GGTCACACTTTGAGGTCTCTTGAGAAGATCTTCCACTGATAATATCCATTCGTATTACTCTTTGTGTACCTCATATCTACTTAATTTGGAATATTCCAGAGTGAGTTTTTCCAATAGTAAGTGTTCATAAACAACTGTGGCTGGCAAGTCACTGTACAGACCACCAATGCTCGTGCTGAAGGAATGCAAAATAAGAAATAATTTATGTTGTAAGGTCTTTTTTAAAAAAAAATATTTCTGATGGGACTAAAATTTTACCTAGTTCATATGAGAAAATGGGCTGCAAGAGGGGTTAGAAATTGGAAGGGCATTAGAAAATTTGGGTTAAATGGGGATACTACAGAGGACTGATGAGAAAAGTGACCCTCAACTTCAACTCTATGCGCACCTAAAACTTGGGTAAAACTACCACACTTTCAACATGATGAAAGTTCTCTAATGTGCAACAGCTGAAAAAATAAAAGCATACTTCAGACATTTTTGAAGGGTGAAATCATTTCTGCTAGCTATTTTAAAGTGTTAAAGCGTGTTTTATTAATTAATCTTCATAAATTTCTTGTGTCACAACTTCAGTGTGTTACAAATGATAGAGGAAATTTAGCTTGCCAAAAAATACTCATTATTTAAAATAATAAAAATATAAAAGATTGACTTTTATACATTAGATCCTCAGACCTCACTCATCTTATAGTTGAAAGTGTGTCCCCTTTTACCAGCTTCTCCATATTTTCCTCACTCCCCCTTCCAACCCTTGGCAACCACTGTTTATGAGTTTGACTTTTTTATTTTTTAATTCAATCTATAAATGGTACCATGCTGATAACATTGTACTGCATAACTGAAATTTGCTGAGTAGAACTTAAATGTTCTCACCAAAAAATAACAATCATTCTTAAAAAGATAAATATATGAAGTGATGGATGTGATAAATAGATGGGGAAATCCTTTCACAGTATATACATGTATCAAATCATCACAATGTAAACGTTAAACATCTTACAATTTTATTTGTCAATCGTGCCCCACTAAAGCTGAAAAAACAAGAATATAAAAGATTGACTTTTTCATTCATATCTTTAAGGTCTTTTTTGTTTGCTTGTGTTTGTTTGTTTACTTGATGTTTTCTTTTCCTCTACTAAATATCTATTTTAAAATGGAAAAATCTCAGTGAATTCCATTGTCTCATTAAAACTCTTCCTAGTTATGAAAGGAAAAGGAATTGTAAAAATACATTAAGTACATAAATACATACATTCATACACATACATACATACATCTGTAGATACATATATACACGCATGTATGCCTACATACATAGACTAGTTAGAATCTCACTCTTGGGGACACTAAAATCACAATGAATTTCAATCTTTACTCAAGGCTCTTTATGAGTAACAAAAACAGCCCCTAGTTAAGGAGGTACTTGAGCACCACCAAAGTTAGCTTCTTTGGTTAAATATACAATCTCCTTCAGTATCCACAGGGGATTGGTTCCAGGTTCTCCCAGCAGATACCAAAATCCTTGATGCTCAAGTCCCTTCTATAAAATGACATAGTACCTGCATATAACCTATGCATATCCTCGTGTATACTATAAATCATCTCTAGATTACTTATAATACCTAGTACAATGTAAATGCGATGTAAATAGTTGTCATACCATACTATTTAGGGAATAATGACAAGAAAAAAAAACTGTGTATGTTCGGTACAGACACAACCAGAGTAGACCTAATTATATCATCAGCAACAATATAGCTTTTTGGGGAATATTTTTATTCTGTAGTTGGCTGAATCTGCAGATGTAACTTCCATGTACAGAGGGTCAACTGTATACTAGGCAGATTTTTTTATATGTGTACAGTCCACCGGAGGAGGATGCATAACACAGTTTGGCTATATTCTTAAAAGGATACAAGAGGGAGTTTTAAGAAACAACTTTACAGAGGAACTGTCTCTTCTATAGAAATGTACATCACTAATTTTTTGAAAAGGATCTGAACATCTTACTTAAAATAGATAAATTAAAGCATGAAATAATTCACACTACAAAGGAATTCTGCATTTCATAAATGGGCTACAGGCTCTTTTCAAGTGTTTGTTTATAGTCATTAAGTAATTAAGAGACTATGAAGCTAAAGTATTCCCCAGGACTAAAACAAAATTTAATTTATAATGACTAAGAAAAGTTAGATATTTATGTGTCCTGATCTGCCCCTACCCCCATTTTACTGGAAGGAAACTAAAATACAAGACTGCCTGTTTTACACTAAACATGTACAAATCCTTTAGAGCATATACCTAATGGAACTTAGCAAGATCTCTCCAACAGACCTCAAAATATAGACTACCTTCCCCAAAAGAATTTCTTAGGGTCTAAGATCTGCTTCTTAAATTCAGGAACCTAATTTCAACTGACATTAGGACAATTTGGGGTAGAACACTTAATTTATTTAAGGCACACACACATGCATTGAACCCCCAAACCTAATCATGTCAAGTAATACATTCACTAGGAGGAGGAATCAGAGCACTGATGACCACGTGACTTCTCTACTGGCTTCTGTGGCTTCTAGGAGCAGACTTAGGAATCCAAATCATAACTGCATGGTTGTTTTAATGGCTACCATATAAATAGCACTTACATGCTAAGCCCCTTGCTAAGAACTTTACAAAATTTACCTCATCTAATTGTTTCCATATCCTGTAAGTATTTACATTTTAAAGTAAGTAACACATTGCTAGTAAGCATAAGTCTCAAAAAAAGAAAAAGGCATAGGTTTCCAAAACGCATGCTCTTAACCACTGTAAGATTATAATATAGAGTGAAATTCTTCGGGTGCCCATGACCCCTCATTCCTATCTTGGAAAGAAATCTTAGACTCCAACTGCCTCAGGGAAATAACAAAGAGAAAGAGAGAAAGAGAAAGGAAGAGAGGATGAGAGGAAGAGAGACGAGAGAGAAGGGGCAGGGGGTGGAGAAGGGAGAGAGGGAAAGGAGAGAGAAATACATACAATAGATTTTGAGCTTCTGAGGTCCTACCTAGGTCCTAGTAATTTACAAGTGATTCAAGAGACTGCAGGCATAACTTTGACCATATGCAATTTTCAAATTATGTCCTGGCTTAAGATTACCCTCCCACCCCCACCAACACACACACACACACACACTTAAAATGTAAATTCAGTGTCCTGTCACGTGCTTGTTGAGTTTGGGAAAATAGTAGAAGTGATTGAAATGAACAACAGCATTTGGTTGATTAACCTCATCAATGAGATGGGAAAATCTCATGGTCTGTAGACTACAATTCTCTTCTTCACTAATCAGAACCATACTCAGGACCAAATAGACCATAACTCAGCTGGCTGAGGTGCCCTCCCTTTTAGACAGAACCTGGGTGGGCATTGCAAACATTTTCCTTCATGATTTCACTGTCTCGGTGCTTCCATGTTGATTTGTACCCATTCTGATTGACACATTATTTAAATATTTTAAAATGTAGTCAAGTTACAGGCAAGTTTCACCTACCCCCAGGCCGTTCAGCCACTAAAAGGAGCCTTTTGTGTATCTCCGCACTGATTATGTGTTGATTTTAAAGTGAAGTGTTCAAGATATCATCATATTTTCCATATTTCCAAAGTAGCCTCCTAAGAACTAACAACATACTCAAAAACAAGGAGCTTTTGGAAGCATACATTCAAATGTCATGGACTAGAGCTTTAAGTGCATTCAAGGAGGACAGAAATGGGAGGATTTTAAAGATCCAGTTATTTCAGAGGTTCCACAAGGCAACGATGCTAGTATGAATGTGTGCTTCAGGCCACCGATGAGGAGCCATCAGTGTGGATGAAAATTATTGGGAAATGCTTAATAGAGGTGGTACAACTTCACAGCCTTTAAAATCTGGCACCATGTGCAAAAACCATAGCCACACTAACTCTTTCCAGATTCCCTCTCATCTTTAGAAAGAACCCTTTAATTTACAACAGCCTGGGTTTTACTGGTAACGTTACCAACCATATAGGTGAATATTCAGCATTCGACAAACATCTTCAGTCACCCTTTTAAATTACAGTAAAATGTTATTAACTCCCACAACTATATCATCACTGCAGAGATGGCAGTTGGAAACAACTGTCCAGATCTTAGGCGGTCCTAAGTGGAAAAAAGTAAAGCAAGGATCCAAATTTGGGAAGTAAATGAAAGCAATGGTCTAAGTCCAACCCATCAGCATACCAACTGGTAATCTAGATGTCTGAAAAAGATGAGATGCAAAGTAAAGGTAACACAGAGGCAGAAGGAAGACATTTTCAATATTGAGGGGAGGGTGGGGGGTGTCAGGGGGCGGAGAAAGCAATAAAAGGAGACAAAGCATCTAAGTCGTAGCCTATTAGGGTCTTTGGAGTAAATACTGTTTATATTTATTTCAAAGTTAATTATCACAGTTTATTAACAGCTGAAGAAAAAATGAAAGTGATTTATGGCCTGAAAGGGGATTTTGTATTAAGTCAATAAACATTTAAGTAAGTCATTCTGCCAAATAGTGGGTTCTGCACTAAGTACACATCAGTGAAAGGTATGTTTCCTGCCTATAATAGTTACAAGGCCAGATTCCAGATTCCAACAACATGCATTTGGAGCACACATGCATTTGGCATTTGCTATTATAAACTAAGATAACGTATTCTCTCTGTTTCACCTCTAGTAAGTCCGTGTTTTTCGAGCAAGGTCTCTGATTGAAGACAATGAAGAAATGCCTCAGCAGAAGATAATGGAACACAAATGTTCCCCCAAATAACTCCTAGTCAGGGACAGACCCAGGTTCTGTGGGCCTAAGGCTTATACAATTTGGGGACCCTCTCAAAAAAAGAGAACGAAAGATTACAACGATAAAAGTAGGTACAAAAATAATTGTCTACAATAAAAAATGTTCACATACATTTCAAATTGTTAAAAGCCGACAAATACTGCCAATCCCACAAAATGTAGAAATTAATAACAATTTTGTTATTATTTACTAACTGACAAGTCTGTGATTCTTTTTCCCTTGGTTTTTTGGCTGCGTAATCTTTGAATATCTATTCCCATGACCAAAAAAAAAAGTGTAATATTTTCTATAGAGAGAATAGAATTCAGTCTTTTCTCCAGTATCCCTTATCAAATACATATATATATATATATATATATATAAATATATATATATATATATACACACACACATATATATGTATATATTCTTATCTAGGATGTTTTAAAACTATCAACCTCATACACTGATATGCCAGGTGTTTATAGTATTGCTAAATCTACAGATCTAAAAAACAAGGCCAAATCACCCCAATGTCACTGGACACAATGTTACTGGCACATGTGTTAGAGGGGAAGTCAGAGTTGAAAGAGATAGCAGTCTTAACAAATCATTTCAGATATCTTACTTTTGCAAATTCCACTCTCTGGCCCTCAATTTTTAACTCTGTGAACACATTTCAGCTCATTTCCCAGAGACGTGAAATGGATTCACACAAAATAAAGTCCTTGAGACTTAAGTTTCTTTACCTTCACTGTAATCCTGCCTCATTGGAGGATATGCTGATTACAACTTCTTTGCCCACTTACTACACCAACCAAATGGCAACCATCAATGCCAGGTCTCTCTCTCTCTCTCTCTCTCTCTCTCTCTCTCTCTCTCGCTCTCTCGCTCTCTCGCTCTTTTTCTCTCTCTCTCCCCCTTCCTCCCTTCCTCCCTCTATTCCTCCCTCCCTTCCTTCCTCCCTTCTTTCCCCACTCCCCTCCCCTTTCTTCAGTTAATAGTGGGTTTCACTATCTCCCTTGCTTGGTTAGCAGCTAGAGATTCAACTATATCACATTCTTGGACTGATTATTGAATAAAGTACCCAGGGACCATTTTAAGTTATTGCCATTAGGTTCTACAAAATCTATACAATGAACTAAACTACCTATGTCGGACCCTCCAGAGTCAGCGGCTATGGAGCCCTTATCATTGGGATCTTTACTTCCAAAGTCCCTCCCTAGGCTGAGATCTAGGGCTTGTTGCTTGGGTACAGGACCTACAGCAGCGTGCAGCAGTACCAAAGCAGGGCTCATGGACACCCGGACCATCTGTAGAGGGCCCTTCAGGCTAGGACTCATCTCCCCGATGTGTGTGGTACTCTTGTTGAAACATCTGTCTTTTCAGTTAAAAGAATAAATCTTCCATTTTAATTGGCATTGTTAACTTTTGCTTTTAGCAAACTTCCGAGCCTGCAGTCCTCTTCAGACCTCCTGACTGTGGGAGTGATGGAGTCAACTATTCAGGCCTTTCTCTCCACTTCCTGACTTGCTTCTCCCTGTGAGAGGTAACGTGACTCCCATAGTGAATCCATTGCCCCAGGTCCTGCAGGAGCAGCATCCCTGCGCATGAGTGGGTCTGACTAGGTTTTAGCACCCCAGCCTCCTCCACGTCCTATCTTCTGTATCACACTCATCGCTGGAAGTCCCCGATGTGGGAGGAGGGCCATCACCCTCCAGCTTCACTCCCTGTGACTGGGTGTGGGGTCAATATGAAATTAGGTGAGAGACAGAAGTCTCTTCCCTCCACTCTCATTCAGTTTTGCCATTAATAATATTATAATTATCCCTATTGAACGACTTCTGCTTATTTTTCCCATTTTATAGAATTAACTGGAGTAGGTAAGGTGGATGAATGAGTATTCCCTATAATATTCAGTACCTATAAAGAGGAAAAGTGAATGCATATACTATGAAGGGGAACAAATGGGTTAAAGGTCAAACCAGGGACCCTATCTCTTAAAGCAAGGCAGCCAAGAGGAGAGTGATCCCACGCTAGAGACAGTCATCATGGAGTGAAGCATGGATACACTATTTTGGGGGATTCATGGTTTAGTGGAGAAAACAAACATGGAAATAAACAATAACGGAACTCTAGGAGGCGCAATAATAAAAGTAAATGTCAGGTATGATGGCACAGAGAAAAAGATCCATGCTGGGTTTACCTGGAAAGGTGGCCATCCATCCTTGAGATCAGCTTTAAAGAATGAGCAGAAGTGAATAGACAAGAAGGGGAAGAACACTTGGGACAGAAGGAATAACAAACTCAAAGGCATGAAGATAAGACATAACATGGCATCTCTGAAAGATACAAAACTGTTTCATGGCTGGTGTACATACAAAGAGATAAGGGTGGGAAGGGCTTGGGAAAACATGGAAATCCTCACATGCTATGCTAGATGTCCAACCTTACCTGAAGATCTGTGGAAGTCACAAACAGAGGTTAGAAACAGTCACACAATTGGATTTATATTTAGGAGGGATCGTACTGGAAGAATATGTAGGATGGGTTGGGAAGGTCAAGAAAAGACTGGAAGCAAAAGGAGCAGCAATGTGACAGTTCAAACAGACTAGGCAAAATAATAATAATAATAATAATAATAATAATAATAATAATAATAACAATAATGAAGAACCAATGATAATGGGAAGGAAGAAGAGGAAATAGATGACAAAGACATCTTACATTCAGTGTTACCTAGGTAGCAATTTAATGTGAGACACGAAAAAGGAGGAAAGTCTGGAATGACTCAGATTTCTGGCTTGAGAAACAAGAAGAATGATGATGCTGTTTTACCTGTGACCAGAAATACAAAAGGAAAGTGAGATTCAAGAGTCATCACATTTCCTACTAAGAGGAAAAGATAAAACTAAAACAACATGAAAGTATATTTGAAATGTGTGACAAAGACAAACTGTTAAACCAATGATCAGTTTTAAGTGACAGTACTTTTATAAAGAATAAGGAAAAAAACTCTTAAGTTATAGTGTAACTATAAATTCAAATATTAAATAAACTCATTAGTTCTGGATTCCTACACTACAACAGAATTGACTACAAAACTAGTGTTCACGACTATTGAGCTATTTTATACGTTGAGCCAATTACAGGAATCCCGATTTCTGTATCAATTGTATAACACTGACATTCACGTTATCAAAATTTTGAGGGATTAGTTAAGGATCCTGCTGTTTCTGTTTCTAAGATAAATTAGATAAACTACTTCATATTACATTTTTATTTTCAAATTTTATATTAAAACTTTTTGTTATCATAACACCAATATATGCTATGTAAAAAAACTGGAAAAGACACAATTATATAAGAAGAAAATAAATAACATCTACTACTATATTACCTGCAAATAATCACTCATCAATATTTTGGTATTTCCTTCCATATTTGTGCGTGTGTGTGTGTGTGTGGTTTGTGTGTGTGTGTGTGTGCACGCACAGACTTACTTACATAAATAGGATTATGCTACACATATAGTTTTATACACTTCTATTTCAGTACATACATATGAACACTTACTGTGTACTCATTCATCTAGGAGACTTTTGGGAATATAAAAAAAAACTAGACAGAGTTCATGTCCTGAAGCAGATTTTTAACTTATTAAATGAGATTGTAATAAGATACTTAAGGTTGAAGTTAGGCAACAAACTAAATATAGCAATTTATAGGTAGTGAAATAATTAGTGTCCAGAATACCAGGGAAAGAGGTAAATCCTATGACTAAATACACTTTACCCAGTGACTTTGTAAAAAAAGGCCTTGTATATGCTTATTCAGTAAAAGGCTCTTAAAATGTAATCCATCACAGACCGATTGAACTCAGCACTTTGAGTTTCCAAACCTCAAAAGAAATACTTGGAAATTGATCATGGTTTCATAAAATTATTGCAATGATCCCTTGGTTATTTTTGAAAGCCTTGTTTTATAAATGGAACATTGCAATAGAAAAAGGGAATACACCTTGCTCATTTCTGGACCATAATTAATTTTTATGGTAATTAGCCACATATTCTGTACAAACTTCTGCAATTCAATATACTGAAGTCAGCATCTTTGACTTTAGAGCAATTTAAAAAATATAGCTTTATGATTCAGTAAGAAACCAAATGTCTTGGCCTGAACATGAGTAGGAAAGAATATTGGCAAGAAAAATGACCACAGTGCTTCTCTCAGCAATCATAGGGTAGAGAAATGGAATTATAGACTAATTATCTAATACTTTAAGTATCAAAATATCTTAGAACATATAAAAAATCAATGAGAAATAATTTTTTTAGAGATTAAAGACACATTTTAAACCATGACTTTCACTTGTAACATATATTCACAATAGATACTAGTTGTAGCATCAGTGAGGCTCAAATGTTTCATTTCTAACTTTATCTATCTAGTAACTAATGCTGGTATTAATCAGAGACATTTGCACACAAACAAACAAACAAACAAACAAAAACAAACGATATTAATCCAAATAGGTAATCAATAAAATGCTAATTAAATTGTCCCCATTTCCCAGGAATTGGCTTAACTAATTCTGGACTCAGAAGGTAGGAGAACTAAATAGATAACTCTGGAGACAAAATGAAATGGTCAATACATTTCCACAAGGACAAAAATGATTTATAGTCAAATGTCACCAGAAAGATATCACCAGAAACAGTCCCTAATACAGTGTTTATTAGTCATGCAGGCATTGAACTATAGTCAGGCAAATATCCAGTAATGGTAATAGTTTCAGTAATTGTTTTTATGAGAATCTCTATAGCTTAACCTATAGTGCTTACATTCAATAACTGTCACATTTATGAAGGAAAATCCAAAATTTTGCTGAAAGTGGTTTTTTTTTTCTGTACAAAAACATAATATTGATACCACGCACATCCACCATAACGGCCAAAATGAAAAAGACAGAGAACACCAAGTATTGGTGAAGATGTGGAACATCCAGGATTCTTACATGCTGCTGGGAAAGTGTAAATTGAATCCAATATGGAAAACACTTATGGTATCTACTGAAGGTGAACTTACCATGCTCTGTGACCCAGCATTGTTGCTCCTAGATATTTGACCAGTAGAAATTAATACATACACCAACAAATGACACGTTCTAGAATAAAGGAAAGAACTTGCCAAACTAATATATACCTTTCAAGGACAGTATAACAGTAACCCTTGTGACTGGAAGATGGCCTGAATAACAGTCTCTGGGGTTCTGGGAATGTATTGTTTCTTATCTTGGTGTTGGTTACATACATAGGTTGTGTTGGATTCGTGGAAATGTATTAAGCTGCCTATTTATGTGCACTTATCTGTATGTATATAAGACTTCAGTGAAAAGTCTAAAAAAAATTAACAATCTTTCATAAAAGTACTTTTCTAACTAACATATTCATTATATTTATTAAGTTTAATTTAACTGAAATAAAATTTCACTAGTTAAATTCAAGAAGCTCAACTATATACCTAAAACAATATAGGGTATTCAAAAGAAAATGGAAAAAATAAATAAAAGATTTCCATGATAGTAAAATTCTTAGTAATGCTGGGCAACACACCAGACATAGAACACCATTGGGAAACAATAAATAATAGTATATACATTGATTTTCAACTCTTAAGAAAACAAATTCTAGATGCACTATTATTTTATGTGCCAATTAGAAAGGAAAAACACTTCTAATCAATCTATGGCAAGCCACTAATTGTAAAATCAATTCCATTTAAAATATATTGTTTTCATTTTTATTTTTTGTAGGTGCCTCTTAGGATGGGTGAGAAATGTGCCATAATAGAAAGTATGTACTGAGGATGGTCAAACTAGGAAAGGGTCCACATGGCAGATACTCTAAAAAGGATTCATGTATTAGTAGGACAAAAGATGGTCCTGGAAAGATGGAATGGAAACAAATTAAAAGCTGGAAGGTGAGGTTATTCCAGATTACGGAAGCTTTATAAACAAGTGCGGAGGCAGCAAAGTAGTGTAGCGGCAGAGAAGAGATAGCCTAATAAGAGTGGGGAATCTCAGAGTATTAGGAAATCTCTGGAGATATATTTGGATACCAAGGTGAGGCCAGATTATAGAGGGATTGGAATTCCAACAGAAACAATTTGGGCATTATTCAACTGGCAGTAAAGGGCTAGTTTTTAGAACTGGGACCAGACATGGTTGAAGTGATGTTTGAGGAAACTTATCTTACTGGATTGGATTGGAAAAACTAGAAGTAGAGAAGGAAGAAATTATTGCAGTAATACAGGTGTGAAGTGATGAGGACCTGGGCTAGAATGCTAGAATCCTGGCATTAGAAAGTGCATTAAATAAAAATTTCCACAATTTATCTTTATGATGAATTCCATGTGTAAAACTAAATTTGATGTTATAGTAAGGCACAACTTCCTGAAAGAAAAAAAAAAAAACAACTATGTACATGATTTTCTTTTTTTATGAAACATTTGATGTAAGATTGGAAATGTGAACGTGTTTGATCTATAAATGTAATGCATTTTGTATAAGTAAAAGAGATGAAAAAAGAGTTATAATGAAAAATACCTCCAACCTTTTCGAAGAAGATTCATTCAAGCTTTATCTTCATGTTTAAAACCTAAAGTATCTAAACACCTAACTGAAGAATCTCTTGGGTATTTACCTACTTACCTATGGTTGGATGTATACTTCATTTAGATCATGAGTGATTATAAGCCACTGAACATGTACATAATTGGTTCCCTATGTATCTCTCTATCTCTATATATCTCGATCTCCATCCCCTTTTCTCTAGCTAGTTTTCCTGCAACAGAACATGCAGACCAAAAGCCTCAAGTGCTTATATTCTTTATACTAATATTAAGGCTTAAAATGTCTTAGCAAAGTGCTTTGTTCAATGAAACGGAGCAAAACCTATGTGGTTTTCATTACTGATTTATGCAAATAATGAGTCTCTGTCTTTAGAGAGAATCTCAGGTACACAATAAGCGTTTAGGCACTTTCTTAACTTAAAAGGGTAGATTTCCAATTGGTGAATCTATAGAATGACTACAAAGCTGTAAAGAGACTACTTTTACTTAAATGTGGGATCACAGGCATGATATGGAATTATTCCCTTAAGCTATAGGGCTATGAAAACACAGTATTATCTGCATAGCAGAAGAAAAAACTGTCATCAATTTATTTTCTTGGAAATTTTATGAATTACAGAGTAGAAGACTGGCTATCGTCTCTACTTGCAGTAGACATAATTAAAGAAGATAATGTGTCTGACATTAGGAAATATAATTATCTACTCATTCAAAATCTTCTGATCCATCTAGTTATGGACATATACTTCTGTTTATAAATCTTAGTAGCAGAGCAATGGGAGCTAAGCCTATACCACAAGAGACATAACTTAGAGGACTGAGTATAGGAACATAGTCCTTTAGTATAGTGACATGTAGTAGAATCACGCTGGTGGTTTAGAAAAAAGAAATGCTTTCGTAAATTGGTCAAACCTTAAAAGTAAAAGCGTGGTTTTTAACATAGCTAACAATGAAAGACTTACTATTTATCTATGGAACATAATTTCAGAAAAGGATAGAATTAGATTATCCAGTTCTCTGCTTCAATTATGACTATAACTCTCAAGAGAGATGATGGTAAATGTTGTTTAATGATTTTCAAAAGCTCTATAATCATGATCTTTATGTTTATGTGCCTTTATGTAAGCAAACTATAGTTATTCTTATTCTTCCCTATATTTCTTTTTAAGATAGTATCCATCCTTTTCTGTATGTTATCTTCATATTTATCAAGTCGCTTTGTAATGTACCTTCATTCTTAAAAATAATAAATAATATTTTCTAATATACTGAATCCATAATTCCTTCAATAACTTTTGCTCCTTTGGAATTCCTCAAGTTTTTCTCGGTTCTTTTGACAAACAAGTACTACTACCAGATAAAATACAAAATAAAGGCTTGTCCAATAATGGCATTTTTCCATTGATTATTAAAAAACATTCTTAAAAAATCATCAGTGTAACGTTAAACCTTAATCATTAATTCTCAACTTTATAACATTTTAAGATTCTAGGTTTTCTATTATTTATCCTTAGTCTATTTTACCAATTTTATGTATAATAATTTGCATTTTTTTCTCTACAATATCAGTATTGTTGAAAGCTTTAAAACAAAAAAAATGCCATTCTTTAAGCCACTTTTGGCACAGTGACCATCGTATGACATAATAAAGTAAAATAGCCCTCACTGATTCTGAGGTATCATGCTCTTTGTAGTTTCTTCCATTTGATCCCCCACGGACCCTCTATATGAGAACAACAGAAAGTACTTCCCACAAAAGACAAATTACTTGGAATAAGTAAGATAAAAATTCCTAGAGATCACACAGGACCAGGATATATGAATTCTTTTCTGTCAGAGTGTAGAGACCTTATTGAATTCATGGTGAAATTAGTGGAGATCACCATCCCTTATTAAATTATCCCTAGAATAGAGGCATTTTTTTTACCCACACTATAAGAGCTTATAAATAAGCCTGAAAGGATAAACCAAATCTAGAAGTAAGTCAAATCCCTGTCATATAAAGTACAATAATCTTTAAATGAATACAACAAAATCTAACACTCAACAGTATAAAGTTAATAATGGATAACCTATAGTCCAAAATCACTCAACATATAGAGAAGCAGGAAAATATGACCCACAACTACTCAACTGAAACAGACTCAGAAATCATAGAACTAGCAGACAATGAAGTTAAAACAGATGCTACAAATATGTTCCATATGATGAAAGATATTTAAAAAATTGAACATAATGAGAAAAAATGAAAAATATAAAAAATAACCAAATGGAACTTCTGAAAACGTAAAAAAATAATAAAAAAATAAAAATAATAATAATACAATACCTGAAAGGAAAAATACACTAGATGGGATTGACAGAAGATTAGACACTATACAAGAAAAGACAAATGACTTGAAGAATAGAAATAGATAATAGGCCAATAGTATAGATTAAAAGAGAGATTAAAATGTTCAATTAATGCAAAGGAAAGCAGAAAAAGAGAAGATAAGAAACAATATAGCAAAGAATATGTGGAACAAAACCAAATACTAAAGTGATATATTTAAACCCATACATACTTATAATTACATTGAATATGTATGGCCTAACCACTCCAATTTTTGTAAAAGAGAATATCACTCAGGATATAGAAAGAAGACCAAATCCTATGCTCTCTACAAAAAAAGAAAGAAAAAAAAAACACACTTTAAATATGAAGACACTGGTAGACAAAAAGCAAAAACTGAAAAGAAAAAAAAAAGAGTTATCATAGAAACACTAAATATATGAAAATGGGTATTACTTTATTAACATCAGAAAACTAGATGTCAGAACAATAAATATCACTAGAAATAAAAGAGTTCATAATGATAAAGGTTCAATTAATCAAGAACACATAATAATTCTACCTATGTATGCACCCAAAAACAGGGGCTCAAAATACATGAAGGAAGAACTAACATAACGAAAAGGACAAACAGATAAATACACAATTAGATTTTAGCATCTATCTTGGTAATTGATAGAGCATGTAGACATAAAATCAGTAGCATGCAAATCTGAGAAACATTACAATTGGACCTGACATTTATAGAACACTCCACCCACCAAAAAAATACACATTATTTTCAAGTAGCCATAAAACAAGTCTCAACAACTTTAAAATAAAGTCATACAAAGGATGTTCTTTGATCACAATGAAATTTCATTAAATATCCATGACAGAAAGTCTTCTGAACATTTTCCAAATATTTGGAAATTAAACGAAATATTACTAAATAACTCATGGATCAAAAGAGAAAAGCACAAAGAAGTTAGAAAATATTTTAAGCTCAATAAAATTGAAAACACAATAGATCCTAATTCCTGGAATGCAGCTTAAGCTGTGCTTATAGAAAAAAAAAATAGAGTATTAAATGCATGTATCAAAAAGCAAAGAATATCTCAAAGCAAAATAATGATCTAATCTTCTACCTTCAGAAATTTGAAAAGAAGGGTAAATTAAATGCAAAGTTAGGAGAAAGAAAACAATAAAGCACAAAACAATGACATGAACAAAAGAGAAAGGGGGAGATAAATTAATCAATAAACCCAAAATAAAATAATTTTTTTAATATCTTAAAATAAATTTTAAAATTTGATAGCTATTTGACCAGACTGATTAGGCAAAAGAGAGAGAAAATATAAGTAACCAATATCAGAAATAAAAGAAGTGACATCTCTACTGATCCTCCAGACATTAAAAGAATAATAAGGCATTATTACCAAAAAAAACCTTTTCCTTTTTGTAAATAAATTCGACAACTCAGATAAAACAGAAAAAGTCTTTGAAAGATGGTTTACTAAAACATACTCAAGAAAAAAAATGGAAACTCTGAATAAGCCTATGTCTACTAGAGAAGGTGAATTCATAATTAACAATCTTCCCACATAAAAACTCCTAGCCTAGATTGCTCCAGTTGCAATGACTATTAAATATTTAAAGAAAAAAACTACATATCAATCTTGTACAAATTCTTTTAGAAAGATAGAAGAGTAGAAACACTTCCTACCTCATTTGTTTGAGACAAGCATTACTCTGATTTCAAAGTCAGCAAAAACATTACAAGGAAAAAAATACTACAGACCAATATCCTTCATGAAATAAAAAAAAATACATATATTTAACACATTTTAGAAAATCAATAATTTGTTAAATATATATATATATATATATATATATATATATATATATATATATATATATTTCATGAAGGATATTGGTCTGTAGTATTTTTTCCTTGTAATGTTTTTGTAACAGTCCAATAAATTATGAACAGTTGCAACTGTCACTTCACAAAAGAAAATATACAAATGCCAATAATCTTAAGAAAAAAATGTTCAACATTATTAGTTATGAGCAGAGTGCAAGTTAAAATCAGAAAATAGAAACACACTTAATAGAATGGCTAAAATTAAAGAGAATGACAATACCAAGTGTTAACAAGAATGTAGATCAACTGGAATTCATACATTGCTAGTGCAAATGTTAAATGGTACAATACTTTTGGAAAATAGCTTCATAGTTTGTTTTTTTTATATAAAGTTAAATATATACTTGCATATAACCCAGAAAATTTACTTTTAATTACTCATCCAAGTGAAATGAAAACATATGTCTGCACAAAGAACCATACGGCAATGCTTAAAGCAGATTTAAGCAACGTAGACTAATACTGGAAACTACCCAAGTGTCGGACAACAAGGACAGGGATAAATAAATTGTGATATATCCACAAAATAGACTGCACTAAATAAAAAGAAATGAACTAATGATGCACATATTAGTTGAATTATCAAAAACATTAAGCTAAATTTAAAAACCTAGACACAATAATTTGTGGATGAATTTCAAAACATTAAATGAAAAGAGCTAGACATAATAATTTCCATTTATATGTGATTCATTCACTCATTCATTATTCAAAAATATTAGTAATTGAACATCACAGTAGGATAAGATGCTAAAAGTGTTTAAAACAAAACTCCTGCCCTCAGGAGCTCACAGTCTGGCACTATTACAGAGATCAGAGAAACAGGAGAGTTCATATAAAGAAAGGAAGTATTGATTTGAGAGGGCACAAGAATTCTATGGAGAAGAGGACTCTACGTTTTGAGAGCTTTGTCAGTGTTCTCCTTTACCAGCTAGACATGGAAAATACATTTGTTTAGCACTTGATGTTTGCCAAATATGAGCACAGATTTTTTTCTGATAGCTTTTGAAGAGCTGAATATATTATAAATAATCATTTCTTATGACTGAAGATTCAAACCAATGCTAGCTGGCATTGGCATCAGAGGGGAAAATAAAAAACCCATAAAATAGATTTCAGCTGATATTCAATCCCCAAAACTAAATGTTATTTTTATCACTCTTTATATTCTTATTTCTCAAGTTAGCAAGTGTCTTTCTCTGTCTGACTTATTTCATTTAGCATAATGCCCTCAAGGTCCAATCGTGTTGTTGCAAATGGCAAGGTTTCATTCTTTTTTGGCTGAATAATATTCCATTGCATGTATGTATGTATGTATGTATGTATGTATGTATGTATGTATGTCATTATATATATAAGATTTTCTTTAGCATTCACCATTGTTGGACATTGAGGTTATTTTCTGAAGCACAGCTTAAAACCACTTAGCTGCATAAGCAAATAATAACATAATTAAAAAACAACTGATTCATTTCTTTGATACTGGCACAAGGACAATACATTAATTTGCTTCTTATTCTTTCAGGTCAGAACTAATAAGCTGTTAATGTTCCATTAGAGTTCATTCAATGAAGCTTGGCTCATAGGGTCTCCTCAAGCGGGAGTAAGCTACGCTTCATTCCACAGTTGCATAAATCAATGCATATTTGGAAAGTCTTCATGGTCAATACAGCTAGCCAAGTAAGTTTATGGGCACTTTAAAATAACACTTAAGTACTAATCTAAAACAAAAATAACTTTAAACTTCTCAGAAAAAAAGTTATTGAGTCTGACAAACCTTCATGTATTTAATGAATGGTTTTCCATTAAGGCCCTCGTCTTTTCTACATCTGTTTAAGCTAGAAATTTCTGAAAGAACAGTTCTCTTTTGAAATTCTGAACTTCCACTTCCAGACCCCATTTAAAAGAGAAAGTATAAGAGGTGAGTGAAATGAAAAAATACTAAAAGACTTATCCAAATATTTTTGAAGCTGCAAAAATATTCTGGGTAAGTTTTGGGGAAAAAGTACAAATTGGTTTTTATTTTTCAAAAGTTGGGTATTATTGCGTTTGCTTTGGAAACCTCATCTGAAAATGAACTTTATTCTGTTTGGTACTGCAGGCTGAATTCACAAATGACATTTATCTAAAATTATGTATTGAGAGAAATGTACTCTACATTTCTAATAAAAATAGAGGACATTGTAAAAAAAAAAAAAATCCAGGGAACCACAAGCAGGTTACCTACTCTTGTGACATTTCTATTACTATAAAATAATTGAAATTAGAGATAAGTTACATATTTCCTAAAGGAGATAACAAAGTGAATTAAATTTATAAGCAAATGAAATTGGTCCTTTTGTCTGATCTTTCCCTATTCATGAGTTTATTACTTAAATACATTGCATAAGACTGCATTATTTCATTTAAAAAGACTGAAGTGCTATACATTTCTAACTGACCCATGAACTTTCTCCACTCCCACAGATTATGCTAATTTAGATATCACTACAAAAAGTCCTTTGTTGTCAAGTATCAACTGCCTCACATAAAGTAAATCTGTGACAAATTTCTAGTGGCTCTTTGATACCCTTGCATACTTATTTTTCTAAAACTACAACCATGGTTATCCTAATAAGAAGAAGAAAAAAAATCCCAAAGTAGAGGGGACCATATATCCTGTGGCAAGAACAACCTGACAACTGAGTGTGTGTTACGTACAAAGAAGCTAATGTCAGCTGACGGATAGGCCAATTCAAAAAAATCAAGAAAGGATCCAGAAGAGCTTTGGAAGGGTGACAGAATATGCCACCCCAAAATATGCCTTTGTGCACAAAGATTAATTTGACCTGATTATTTTAAGAAACAGCAGACACAGGAGTAGCCTCTGACTTAAATCGGCATAATAAACCTTAACCTTTTTCTGGTCATCTCCCCAAAACTGGCCTCCCACACACCTTTCTTTTGTCTTTAGCTGAAGATGGTATTATTTAAGCCTGAGTTCTAAGCCATCTCTGAAAGTTACTCGTTTTGCCTTGGGTCTCTCCCAGGTATACGTGAGGTAGACATGTTAATAAACTTCTGTTTGCTGTTCTTTTTTTAATCTGTCTTTTGTTACAGAGTTTCCAGCTGAGAACACAGAAGCCCTGTACTTGAGAAAGAAACAAACTTTAGAAGGTGGGGTTTGGTTCTTAATTTTGCTTTTGGATAGGGGAGACTTACTCTCTCCTCCTAGATTCCAAAATCTGACATCTTGAGATGTGTGATTCATCCTTAATCCCTATAGCTCACAGCATAGAGCCTTGCTTATAAATCCACTCTGTAAGTATGTGAAATTTTCTTTTTTTAGTGAACATGCCTTCATTTTTTTTTATTTTAAAAATAATGCACACTCATTTTAAAAATCAAGAAAACACATAAAAGAAAAAAATATCACAATGACCTATAATTGTATTAGCCAGTGATTACCATCAACATATTTGGGTATGACCTTTCCATTTTTTTCTAAAAATATATATATTATATTTTTTAAAACTGCAATCTTACCAGGTATGTAATCTTAATAAACATCATTTGAAGTAGTAATAATTTTAATTATTTGTTTTTACTAATTTGTTATTTAAATTTATTTTATTATTATACTATTAAGTGAACTTGTTAATTTTATAAATATTATTTGAATGGACAGTGGACAAATTTTCACAAATGGGTTCACTAATTCCTGAAGACTTGCTTCCTATTTACAGAAGATTTTAATATTCAAATTGTAAATGGTTTAACCATACCATGTCTTTTTTATGAGTTTATATTTAAAAAGGTGATAAAGTAACCCAAAAACATTTTAAAATAAATAAATTATTTGTGCCTATTTAAAATTATAACTAAGAATTTTGAATTTTTTTTTCCTTTCTCGTATTCATTCACTCACACCAAAGCTGTTTAAATTATATAGTAAATGACCTGAAAGTACATTTGTCTTCTGGGGCCTGTAGCAAGAAAGAGAAAAGCCATTTGTAATTTTTGTCACAAAGCCAAATCATAACCAAAATGTTACAAGGGAGCTCTCAAAAGTACCTCATACCATCTCTCAAAAGATTATGCTTTTATAACCCTATTACAGTTGGTTCATTCTAGGAATGCTTAAGGAAACCTGCAAAGTATATGAAGCATGTATTCTGTTTCCATTTATTTACCTTTGGTCATAAGGAAATTTTTAAAATAAAACTTCCCCTACTTTGACTCTTAACTCTTTCATCTCCTCTTTGCTATTGCAGAAAAAGAACTAAAAATTAGATTGTCCCTGATGGGTGTTTTTATTTATGTTGAACCCAGTGCAAATATGGATAAATCATGATATATAGTTGGCTTTTATATAGGAATTGCAACATGATATCTTCATGGAATTGCTTGCCAATTCATTAGGTAAGTCTACTGTTTTCCAAATTGACTATTGATTTGTATCACACAAAAACATTGAAAATAAGGCCTGGAGTATTCTTCACTCTTTTTGTATGAAATCCCTGAAACTGCTTTTCAAACAACAAATTCAAATGTTTTCTCCAAAGGTATTAAGCTACTTCTAACTGACACAATTATTTCTGCCACAGATACTAACCAAGTCTTTTCTTGCAACTTCAAAATAATATTTATCTTCTGTGTGTAGTACAAAAATTATGACTTTTTCTTTCATATGAATAGTAATTATATAATAGAACTCCTGGGTTGGTAATTAAAACAATTAGAAAATTATATAAACTCTTCTATGTCTAGAGATTAATAGAAGCCAATTACCTTGGGCTGGATTATTAAATTATCACTATTAAGGGAAAATACTAGCAGGAGAGGAGACACCTCTTGATCTGGAGAAATGATGTAGTAACCAGATATTTTTATTTTTCCCACTTTTGTGAGAGACAAAAGACTGACCTTCGGTATCCTGGGCACAGAAGCTCTTGGGTAGATTGACCAACTGCCCTAGATATTAAAGAGCCTTTGGAAAAAAAGAGACTAAGATTCCAAAATTGTTCTTCCCAAGATTTAAAATTTGGTCCTTTTCAAAATTTTTTGGACACATGATTTCATTTGATTTTCACACCAAAAAAAATTCTTTCTCTATATGTCTCTAATTCCTAGATTAGATTATTGAAATGGAATTGCTTTCTTAACCATGATTTAAAATCTTTATAAAATGCAAATACAATATTTTTTGAAACAACAGGTATATAACCTTTTAAATGTGTTAGTTTTCTTGTTATTTCTGAATTCTTCTAAGATTAGATAGACTCTGGGGTGTGTGTGTTTTTAGAGAGACAGACACAGAGATAGAGGAAGGGAGGAAGAAGGAGAGGAAAAGGGGGAGAAGGGGGGAGAGAGAGAGAGAGAGAGAGAGAGAGAGAGAGAGAGAGAGAGAGAGATTTATTTGACCATAGATATATGCTTTCTCTAAACAAAAATTTTAAAAGGAACTTTTAAAATTTAAAGTGATAAAATATGAAAGAAAATATCCAAATTGTTGATGCTCTGAAAATGGTTCACTAGAATTTTATTTGCTTCAACATTGCAGATTTTTCCTCATGGTTTCTTGTGTTCCTTCGTGGTTCCCAATAGGTCAACTCTTCAAGTGATCGTGGTCACGGACTTCAGTGGTAAACCACTTGTTTCAGTTTTAACTATCAAGCACCACGACATTTTTTCTCTCAAATCAAATCTTTAGTTTCCACCACAACTCCAGTAAAAATAAAGACTGAGCCCTCTACATGAGGAGAATAGATCATTTCTTTCAAGCCAGTGCCAGCTGGAATGAATTTTTCAAAGACTGAGGTTGATGCTATAACTTTGTGATAGTTAAGACCCTTGAAAACCCAGAGTGAGCTATGCAAGTAATTGGTTGATGTAGTTAAAGCGACATCTCATAGATCGATATTTTATTTCAGCTTCTAACCAACATAGTCAACTAAATAAACAGGTTTATTTATTTTCTCTATGTGTTTTTGTCCTGCTGAATGCATATAACCTACTAACATTTGCTCTTAAATAACATTTCTTTTCTTTTTGGAAATATTCTTTCAGTTATTTATATAATCTTCTTTCTCCTTTCTCTCTGCATTTGTATTTTAGGAAGAAGCTTTAGTGAGCAGTATCCATTCTGTTTTCTGAATTATAGACAAGTAATATCAAGGGCCACATATTACGATTGTCTTCTGAAGATCTGTGGGGGAACACTTTCATACTGAACCTTACATTTCATAGGCAGTGAGTTTTCTTTTCAAGATATGACTTCTACTGCGGTCACCGAATGTACTGCCACAGTTTGTAACCAGTGCTTCCAACAGGTCCCAGAGCCAATACACAAAACCATGCAATGCAAGATGCACATCGACTTTTTACAGGGTTTATCTTTTTAAACAATGCACCCTCCACTTCCCACTGTTTTACAATGTGGAGGGCTCTGCTGAACTCTTGGTATTTTTTGCCTAAATGCAGTTCTATTGAGAAGAGTCATCTTTTTTTTTCTCCACTTGCAAGGAGTATTATGTACTTTGTATACTTTAAATATCATTTTGAAAAACTGTTCACATTCTCAGAGACCTATGAGCAACAAATAATTGTTTGAACAATAAATTGTTATGTTTTGCTTTTTTCCTAAACAAATGGAAACGCATAGCACACATGACTGCATTTTAACTATATAAGTGATCTATAAAGCACTGTGCCTGGAGTATTAGCATCCCCACCACACACTCATGAGGATAACATCTCATTTTTAGCATAATGATAGAGAAATAAAGCATTCCACTGAAACTAAGGTAAGGGTTTCTTTTTTGGCGTGTTTGTGCATTTAGAGACTTCCAAAATATTTTAAAGTTTGAGATCTGAGCTTTCCACTTCCTTTTCAATTTAATTAGGTGAATTCAAAGAAGGGATAAGTGGAAACATTTACGCATTGTTTTCACACATTTCCTGTAGCATTCTGCAATGTTATAATTGTCTCTGATACATTTTCAAATTTCAGAGGAAACACCCGTTTCTACTTATTTTCAAGGTCAGCAATAAGGTTACGTTTTTAAATAATGTCTGGAGTGAAACTCAGAATAAGGGGGAAAATATGGCAGGTACCTCATCTCAATTAGTTATTAATTGTTCAAAACCCTGGGTTTCAGATTCTCACCATTAAGCACATATGCGGAAAACTCTTGGTCAGAATTCTAGTCACAAGTGGCCATCAACCTAAATATCAGGAAGGGGCTATGCCGAATTCATACTCCAGCAAAGTGGATAGTTTTTCTTTTTTTTTTTAATATCAATATTGACAGTGAAAATTAATATAAAAGTAGCTAGAGAAATATATCCAGTAATCTCTCACCTATGAGGATTTTTATTGCCAGGTTGTTGCTATTTTTCACAGATTGGCTGCAAAACTGTCACTTTGGTTTCCTAAATTTTAGCTGCTTCCTCTAAAATTCACTAGACAGTGAATTCAACTCTTTCTTTTCCACTGGAAATTCCTTAGTGGAAAAAATAAGTTTGTTTTTTTTTTAAATCTTAGAGTCCCCATTCCCGTTAGAGATAGGATTGTCCGCTCTGTCTTCCTCCAGAAGAATTCCATGATCTGTCTATTGCTCAGTGCCAGGATGCTTTTCAGGCCCAAATCCCCTCCCTTCTCTTTCCTGCAGGAGCACCGGGGACTCTGCCTACTTTCCTCTCCTCTCAGTAGCTCTGAATACACACATGCTGACTGCAGGCGAACTTGCAAGGGAGTAGCATTTATTTTCCTTAGTGATTCCTATACAGTGCATATTATGTTACTATGTTATTATTAGTAGTAGTGTTTTATAGGTCACCAACATGGTTAAATGAAGCCACGTGTATATTATGCTCCCACCTGTTTAGAAAAAAACAAAAAATAACATACTTGATTTATAGTTTAAAAACTTATTTAATGGCCATAGGCCTGTTAGGATTAAATGAATGCACACATCACAGTGCTTGGAATATAATAACTACTGTATAAGTGTTACCTATATTATTATGATGATTATTGATGTTATTCCTATTCTCAGAATAAGCAGTTAGACCCTTTACATTTTTAATGGTATTTTTGTGATGTGCAAGTAAGAAAAATGACAAATACAGGTAAATTGTAAAAGTTTGAGAATCTTACAAATGTTTTTAGTAGTTTTGAGTCCATTCTCCCTTAGGTATTTATTTCTAAAGTGTGGGTGGGGGTGGGGATGTACCAAAATACCCTTCTCCTTCTGAGCCCTCACAGGAAAACGGCACCCCTAGGACTACAATCAAAGCAAAACCATAGGTGCTTTCCTTAGCAAATGAGCCATTCCTTGTTCTAAGAATCGCTAGGGTGGGCGATTTTCATTCTCCTGGCCTTTATTCAACTTACTATATGCACTTCTTATTCTATTGTCACAACAGTCCTAGGAGTTAGTTAATGTGCCTGTCTTCACATGAAGACACAGTCTCAGAGAAGTTGTACAGTTATATAAAGTTGTTCAACTAGCTAAAGACAGGGAGGTCTTTCAAACCCTGGTCTCCCTGATTCGAAAGCGCCAGAGTTTCCCATTATAGCATATGGCCTTTGACCATCTCATCCTTGATGGACGCTAAATATATATTTCTTTGTCTTAGGGAAAATTCTTAAAATGTTGCTGGAATATTTTGACTAACATGTGTCACTAAATAAAATAATAGCAGTTAATATTTATTGATGTTCTAAACACAACAACCTATGAGGGAGGTACCAGCATTCTCATTTTACAGATGAGGAAACCGAGACAGAAAACTACGTAACTTGTCCAAGGTCACATGGCTGGGGTATGAGTCATGGTCCGGAGCCTGGAGTCTTCACCCCTACACAGTACTGCTTGTGTTGGATAATTTCATTGTGTCTCTCCCGATCTGTTTTCGACCTTTTTCCAGAGGGTTTGTGCCCTGGGATGCTGACCTTTATGGAACGGCTCCACAGGGCAACTTGGTCTCCCATCTTCCAGTTAGACTGGGGGAAATGGTAGTCACCAAGAAACGAAAAGGGATGAAGAATCATCCAACTACCAATAGATCTCTGTGTTAGCTTCTTTAACACAACAAATACAGCATCTGTGAGTAACTTTGAGATTTCAAACTTGGACTTTTCTTATACCAAAGGAAGCATTAATTACATCCATGGACAATCATCCAGTTTACAAAGAATGGAGGGATAAGACTGTTTAGTTCGAGTTTCATCTTCAAAGGTGAATTAAGTACATCTTTGAGATGTGTCTTAACTTGTGCTTCTAAAATGTAATACTATACAGTGATTTATAGACTTCTTATGCTTGGCCAATTAATTTCTTCACTGGTTTCCCTTTTATGTTAAATAAAGATGAAAGATACCTAGATCTTCTACTTAATCATCATTATTTAAAACAAAAACAAAAAAAAACAGGAAGAAAAATCTTCAAACTGGCTCAAGAAAGAGTTGATACAAAATATACCCCAGTAGGTTAGGAAATTGATGAACTAGATTAAGAGGGTAAAGCATAATACTCTACAGTTTCCTTTAAAAACAGCAGATAAAAAAATGCTCTTGAGTAAAATGAAAGGACTCAGTATGTGTGTGGCTTCCGTTCAGTTCTTGTGTCTCCGAAATGCACAAATGTCACTGTAGCATGTAGTGTCCCTAGAATTTACAATGTTTATATAACAGGAGAGTTTGGAACAAGAGAAAAGAAAAATGGCTAAATTATGTACTAAAATTTTTGCAAATCCAATTTTAACGCTGTCACTCTGCTTTTTGTTAGCAAAATCTTCCACCGTGGTAGCTTTCTATAGGGAACATATTGGCTTACACAGTTCCAGTAGCCCCTTCACAATATCTTTTGCTTACACACAAGAAAAAAGAAACTCCATCCTCTTCCTGGACTCTCCCACTCAAATTCATTTCCTAGCAACAACTAGCCATCTGGTTTCTAACAAACACACTGGCCCAATTTCCTCACTTTGAAAGCAAAATAACAATATTACAAGGATTATAATAATATTTATTTGGCCCTTATCCTGCACCAGACTTTGTGTGGGACACTTTACATACATTATCTCATTTAATCTTACAAGACTTTTCTGATATGGATAATTCTTTTATCCCCCTTTGACAAACAAGGAAAACTGGGCCTTGCAGACACTATGTCACAAAGAAATACAGAATTTTTATCAGCTAGGATGCATTTATCTGTTTTTGTTCGTTTGTTTGTTTGCTTGTTTTGTAAAGGAAGCTAGTTTATTAGAGGCAGGAGAAGAGGTTGCAGCTCCCGAGCGGGAGGGGGTCCTGAATGGGGGTGCCCAGTGACTGAGGCAAAAGCTTACTTTTATACCTTGCCTGTTTGGGGAAGGGGGGCTGGAGCCTTCTACCTTCTAATTGAATTCATCTATTAGGTTTGTCATGTTTGCCCATCCTGAAGGGATTAACTAAATAACCAGTTTCTATCTATCAGATCTGCTTCTTTGTCCAGCCAAACGGGATTTGAGATTCTCTATTAACCTCAAGGTGTATTCTCACATCTCTGTCCTGGAGTGAAGGAGATATTCCAGGGCCTGGAGTTTCAGGATATGGCTGCTTTTTTGTTTATTCCACCAGGGACCCCCCTGTCTACCTAGCAACGTGCTAACTAACCTGTCTCAATTTCCATATGTAATACATTTTTTAAAGTATTGAGATACTACTCACACTCTTTTTTTCTTACCAACTCTACAAAATCCAGTACATATTTTACACATATTTTACATGCCCATTTGAAGTTCATATTCATTTCCACTGCCAACTCCATGCAACCCCTAATCGGCTTTTTCTCTCTGTAGCTTCACCTTGTCTAGAAATGGCTATAAATGGAATCATTCAATATGTCTAGCTTCTTTCACTTACCATAACATTTTTGAGGTTCATCTATATTATAGTACGTATCAATAGTTTGTGTTTTATTACTGCGTAACATTCCACTGTATGGATATATATCACAATTTATCCATTTACTAGTTGATGGACATTTGGATTGATTCTAGTTTTTTACTATTATAACTAACGCTGCTGTGAAAATTTACATACAAGTCTGTGTGGACACGTTTTCATTTCTTTTGGGAAATTATCTAGGAATGAAAATGCTAAGTCATGCAGTAAATACATATTTTTCAAGAGACTGCCACACTGTTTCTGAAGAGACTGTACCATGCGATGCATTTACCTTTGGTAACTGAATACTCAACTCTAAGTATCTTAAGCCAAAAGATCATTTCTTTAACTCGAGGCTGAGTAAGAGGGTGGATTTGAACGTTGACTTAATCCAAAGGTCTTGGATTTTCTTAGCTCTTTATTCCCCCTTGTAGTTGTTTCATCTCAGACTTGTATGAAGATGCCTGCATCAGACCTGGAGTTCACATGCACGTAGGACAATAGCTAGAACACGAGGACTTGTCCAAGGCATCCTTAGCTAAATTCCCCTTGAGTCTAAATGGCCCAAAGTGGAGGCCATGACCTTGCCCATACCAACTGGCGAGGGGTTGGAATTGCTATGCTTGAGAGATAAATTAAGGCCCATCCCCATTGGCACCAAACTCCAGTTTATAAAAATGGACAATTTTAGCAATGCTGCTCTCTAGTCCTATTCTGCATAAGCTAAATTGAAAGATCAGAATGTCAGTTAATGATGTGGGAGAGAAACACTATTAACAAACCACTGGGTGAAATTTCTGTGATACATCTACGCAAAATTCTCTGCAATACACACCACATTTTTGTAAATTGTAATTCTTGTAAATTATTTGGTAATTATCAGAATTGTTAAAAATATTAGGACTACAAAAAATTATGCATCATGCTGTTTATTTAATAAAGTGTGTGCTTCTGTGGGGCTTATTTTGTCTGTTTAAGGCAACAATATCTTCAATTCGGTGTAAGTCAATTTCCCTGGGTATATGGATACAAATGGAGTTACAGTCACAGGACACACCATGTTATTTTTTAGCTCTGTGGCCCAACGTTGAATAAAGTATAAGGTTCTCCCTAAGTTTCACCTCATTTGTACTGGGAATCTGCAAGTTGTGCCTGTCTGCTCACAAACAGATACAAACAACTGTCCTTTCAACAGCCCTGAGTGCCAGCCATGTCTCTTTTCACCACTTCTCTTCTCTAGTACTTTCTGCTGGGAACCACTGTGTCCACCGGGCATGACATCCTCTGCTGACGCCAATGCCCCATCTGTCTGTACCGAACTCCACTGTCTCTTCCAACTAAAAGGCTCACAACACCATAAGTGGATAGTGTCCTCACTGATGCAGGAGAGAATGACGCTCTTCCTCACTCGTGTCCTACTTTGTACCGATAATATTGATTGTACCCCAGGGTCTTACACAATTCCAGATTTAAAACAATTTCAACAGTGGCCTCTCCCTCACTAGGGTCAAGCACAGTCTGTGGGATGGGACAGGAAACCCAGTTCCTGAGAGTCCTGCACTCTTCTCCAACTTTTTCTTCCCAGGCTCCCAAATGCTCATGCAAACGTTTATACAAATAACTGCTAACGGCTTCCCTCTCTAATTGTCAGGGATTTCTGAATCGTTACAAAGGACACAATATGGACTCAAGCCACAACCCCTTCTAAGGCTGTTTTTTCCAAGAAAAAAAAAATTTTAGACTAAAGTCACCTTCCAGGCTTGTATATCGTCTGTTGATTAAAAAAAAATACTTTTGCTGGATTGTTTATTCTAGAACTTGCAATGTCCTACTGGTTCCATCACAATGTAATAGGAAGTCTTTAGTTATAAGAGGACTACTGAACCATTTTATTCAAGACAGAAAGGAGTCTACCATGATATTAATAGAACGTGGATAGAGGGGCCACGTCAATCAAACGTGAATTATACCCACATCCAACCTTATCTTTGTACTGGCATGTTCCTAGAAACTTAAGTGGGAGTCAAGTAAATATATAAATAAACACAGTTTCACTAAACAAGTGAGGCCAAGGCAAGGTAACAAAAAAGAGAAAAAAAGAATCTTGCCAATTAGACATATCTCTAACACTTTTAGAAATCACTAAGATTTTCATTGTATACAAGTTATAGATTTTGTTATCATGAAAGTTTTTAGATAACTAAGTAGTTAGTTATAGGCTTTTACTTTTAATCTGTGACATCAAACTTCTTTAGAATTTTGCGCAGTAACTTTCACACATTCTGTCACTAAACAGTCAAGCCTCCTTTTATCCACGCCAAAAGCTGTGCATCAGAAACACAAATTCACCGTATTAAACAACAAGAACAAACTATAAAATTGTTCAAGTCTCACTAAACAAATTTTAAATACCCTTATGCTTAAATTTAAATAATTTGTCAGTATAGTATAATACGATCTAGAAATTAATACATGATACATCTATGCTTCTCCACATTGGTCTAATGACTCTACTGACCTGTGGCCTAGGGGAAAAAAACAACAACAACAACAACAAAAAACTTTTGTTCAAAATTTTTTTTAAATCAAATCTGTCACAATTAGATTGGCCAAACTGATTTTTGGTAGCGAGTAATAAAGTAGATCCACTTTATTAAACTGACCTCATTAACTTGCTTTTTGTCCAGGTGGAACACTTGACCAGAACTTGTAGAGGCAATTTCTTCATAGACTTTATAGCCAATATGGCTCCTGTCATCACAATCTCCAGTGAGCACAAATACCACCTACGATTTTTTAAAAAAGAAGACAGTTTAAAAGGTTTTCAGAAATCAATATACATATACTGAGCACCTATTATGTGTTAACATACTACTAGGCAAGTAGAAGACATATAGTATATATATATATATATTCTTCCCTATATCCATGGACTTTGAGAAAGCTGTGGAAGTCTCTCTTACTAAACAGGCAGAGCTCATTATGTCACCTTTGAATCAAAGCTTGGGCACACGGCTTGCTTTGGTCAGCAGCATACAACAAACAGGGACATTCTACCAGTTCTGAGCCTCCACTCGAGGAGTTGCATGTTTCCACTGGATCTCTAGTGTTTCTACCTTGTCCGTGTGAAGAGCATGCCTTGAGTAGCCCACTGGTCTCAGAGAAGAGGCAAGTCACCCCAGAATAGGCCTGCATAAGCCAGACTCAAACTATCCTCAGACATTCTAGCTCAAACGAGCTCTGCAAACATGTGAGAAATAAATGATGTCGTTTTAAGTTATTGAGAGTTAGAAAGCTTATTATGCAGCAATAGCTAATTGATACAAGGAGTAACTCTGACTCTGACAAAATTCCACATAGGAGGTGGTATTTTAAACACAGGTCTTTTTTGTGAGGTCTACATTTTTGTCAGTTAAAAGAATACAATGGCAACAAGCACCTTAATTAAGCCCCAATCATTCCTTCTCTGTATTACAAAACAAGGCACTCATATGCTATGCACAAATATCACACAGCCATTTAATGTGTTTAAATTAAATGATGCAAAAATATTGGAGTACGCATCTATGGCTCAATAGTTGTAATTATTGACATTTGCCACGCATAGTATCGTCACAGAGCTGAGGCAACCTCTCACGTGCAGTACTACTCGCAGCCGTGGAACATCTAGGGCTGATTCCTACTCACTTGTGACTGTTTCTGTTGTATCAGCTGCAGCACCTCATGCGTGAGCCGATAGTCCTTGGACCGTGCGTCGGTGAAAACATAGATGAAAGAACCAGGAAGAGAAATTTCCAAGGCAATTTTTATAGCTCCAATACTCATTTCTGGACAATCTCCACCACCCTGTTGAGGAAAAAAAAGCGAGGGGAAAAAATGCAATTATTTCATCAGCAGGGAAAAAAGGGACACTTTAGCTATGAAAGTTCACTTTGGGTGCTCTAGAACTGAGCGAATTCTCTTCACTTTCACTTTCTGTCGGTTTGCCACTGGATTAACCACTTTGGTACGAGGAGATGGAAAAGATATGAAGTGATGTAGAGATGGAAAAACCTGCACTTCTGAATAAATTATAAATTCACCCAAAATACACAAAGTAAAAATTGTTACATATATAAATTTAGTTAATTAAATGTTGATTCATTTTACCATTCTCTTACATGACTATTTCATACATCTCCTCTTTTCTTATCTCTTTTTACTCTTATTTGATGACCTTGCTTCTACTGTAAATGGAAGCAACCAGAAGAGAACTTTCATGATACCTATTAACCTACCTGCAGTAGCTCCCAGAATGAAGGAATCATTTGTGCTCATAGCTAATGCTAACTAGTCACCTGAGCCTACCGTAGTCAAGGACATGGCTCTTGTGGCTGTCCTTTCTCTCTAGTCCACCAGATATTTCCTCTTTACTGGATCATTCCTCCCAACAAGCAGACATACGGTATATCCCCATAACCCAAGTTTTTGCTCAGATGTTACCTATCAGAGCAGCCTTCCATGACAACCTTATATAAAATGCACCTTGTGTCACTCTTTGCACTCTGCTTCATTTTTCCTACGAACACATGATCTCTGAGTTTTATTTTCTACTTGAACAGGCTCAATATACAAGGTGTGATCAAACAATATGGTGAATGTTTAAATTTTAAAAATGTATTGGAGTTAAAGACACATAGCCAGTAATGCCCCTCAAATTACTCCCCCTTGCTTGGAATACACTTATCCCATCGTTCTTGCCACTTGCTGAAGCAGTTCTGGAAGTCCTCTTTTGTGAGTGTCATTAGCTGCGCTGTCATGGTTGACTCGATGTCCTGAATCATTTTGACTTTGGGAAGAGCCAGAACTCGCACAGTGCCAGATCCAATGAATAAGGTGGATGAGGACACACCATAATGTTTTTATTTGACAGAAATTGCCATACCAGAAGCGATGTATGACACACAGTGCTGTCATGATGGAGGATGAAGTAAAGACAGTCACAAAAGAGGACTTCCAGAACTGCTTCAGAAAGGATCAAGAACGATGGGATAAGTGTGTTTGAAGCGAGGGGAAATATTTTGAGGGGGATTAATGGCAATGTGTCTTTTATTGTAATACTTTTTTTTTTATTTAAACATTCATCATAGTTTTTGATCACACCTCATATTTTCCTAAACAAAAATAATCCTCACTCTAAGAGGAATTTTTATTATATTTATTACCTTCGAAAATAGATGGTACAAAGAGTGAAGGGATTAGGAAGTACAAATTGGTAGCTACAAAATAGTCATGGGGATGTGAAATACAGTATGGGAAATATAGTCGATAATATTGTAAAAACTATGTATAGTGTCACATGGGTACTAGACTTATTGGGGGGATCACTTCATAAATTATATAAATGTCTAAGCACTGTACTATACACCTGAAACTAATATAAAATAATATTGAATGTCAGCTATAATTAAAAAGTATATAGTCACAGAATGTAAAGTATAGAGAATATAGTCAATGGTATTGTAATAGCTATGTACAGTGTCAGATGAGTAGCAGACTTGTTGGGGTTATCTCTTCATGAGGTGTGTAAATGTCCTATCACTACGTAGTTTTGTACATATGAAACTAATAATAAAAAAGATGGATTTATAGGTGAAATTGTAAGCATGTAGTATTTACAGTTTTCTGCATTATATTTTAAATTTAGGATTATACCTTGCTTATGGTTCCATGTCATCAATGTTCTTCAAAATCACAGGTTTTAGTGATAATATTTAGTTCATAATGCTCTATAATGCCTACATCCCATAATTTAGTCAACCATTTCTCTACTGTTGAACATTAATGCTTTTACAACTTCTCCTCTATTATAAATATATAAATACAAATATATATCATATCTGGTTATTTCCTTAGCATAAATGTCAATAACTGCAGGGCCAAAGGAATGGACTTCCAACCAATCTGTTTTGAGCAATTAATAACTGTCCTTGCTAGGATAAGCATACAAAAATGAATAAGCTAAAGTATCTTGTTCTCAAGGAGCTCATAGTCTAGAAAAGACAATCAAATAAAAAGCAAGGCAGCTTGAGATCACGGAGGCCCTTGTGAGTCCACAGTCTACCAGAATCCAATATGTAAGATCTCTTTCTCAAAAAGAAAACAATTATTCCATGAAAGGGATAAGGTTTTATCTTTAAACTCTTGGGATTCTGCTTGATTCTCTTATTGGGGATTTTTCCCCAGATGCTAAACAGCCTAGATTCTGATACAGATGTCTTGAGCATCATAGATCTAATCAGAGTCAAAAGAACGAAGCATTAGGATTGTTTATACTGTGGCCTGGACAAACTGAAGAATATTTTCTTGCACTGGATCCCACTCAAAACTTCTAGCCATTGAGTACCATTTCTTAAGTGAGTTGGAAGAGAGCAACTGTTATTAAATGCTTCTAAAATTGGGACACCCATTAAATATTATATCACTTTCTTAATAGTAGGGAGCTGGATGCTGCAGTAACTTGATCTTCACTTTTGAGACCATATCAGCTATAGAATCCCAGAAATTTTACTGAGTTAGCAGTCCCTTCTATTTTTGCAGGGCTTATCGCTCATTCTCTATTACTCATGTGCATTTTCATGGCGTTTAGTGTAACAGATAATACTGCTCTCAAAAATCTGTACCCTTGTATCCTCAGACTGTACTTATTTCCCACATTCCAATCTTCTACTTTTAACTGCTTGTTAAACATCTACTCCTGGATGTTTTATGGCTCTCTACAGTTCAATACATCTAAGATGAAACTCATTATATTTTCTCCCAACCACGTCTTCCATATTTTTTTAATGGTACTATCTGCCTACAGAGTCAAGTTCAAACCCTGAGTTATGTTTGATTCCTCCCTCTTCCTTTAGTTAATCAGTGGTCAAACCATATTCCTTCTACTTCCCTCATGAATCTGTCCCCTCCTTTCTTCTTTATGTCCTATAATTCACTCTTCATATCATTAAATGTATTACAAGTATAGCCTCCTAGCTAATCTTCTATTTATTCTTCCTACCACCACACTTTATGTAAAGAGCTGTCTATATCATGTTCCTCCTTAAAATCTTTCACTAACTACTTGTGTTGGATCAAAGTATCTTCCTAGCTTTCCGTCTCCTCCTCCCCTTCACAGGCTGCTTCCTTTAAGCTGAGACCAATTCCTGTTGTTTGAATTGGCTCCTTTGCTTCACACTTCAAGGTCTTTAGAACTTTCATTCAAGGGATCTTTCTACTGTTCCATCTCCACCATCAAACACTCTTCACTAGTATATGCATGTCTAAATTCTCCCATTTTCTATAAACTCTTTGATAGCAGGAACTGGGCTTTGCGTAGTCCTTTAGTCCTCAGTTCATTGCATTTGCTGGCATACAGTAATCACTGAGTAAATGTTTGTCAAAATGAACTCTTTTCCTTCCAAGGTTGAGATAATGTGCCTTCCCCTCTTTAAAACTTTGCCTTTTCTTCCAGTCAGATGTACTTCCTTTCTTTTCAGATGTGTTCTAATATGCTTTACTCTTTAATGACATAACATATTTTCCTTTGCATAATAGTTATTTGGAGGGATTATCATGTGCAATAAATACCCTTGAATGAGCATTTGTGTGCTAGGAAAGTGGGAAATAGCTACTGAGCACATTAGTAACTTTATATTTGGATAGGAATACTTTTGTCTTGCAGCCAATTTGGCGTATCTCTTATGAATCTTCCGGAATTCTCAACTCAAAAAAATTTAGACTCCTATTGTATTTTCAGAAGCTTAAACAAACAAACAAACACCACCAAAACTCTTCCCAACTGTGGTCGAATTATATACCTGAGTGTGAAACACAATATAATTTATCCACTCCACAAGCATTTCTTAAATGGCCAAGTATACAATATAGCTCCCTGGTGGTATAACTCTGAGGAGAAATCAATTGCCTTTTGCTAATTGCCATCTACTATCAAGAGGCTAGAAGAAATCTATTGTCTGTGGGGAAAAATTACAATAGCTAAGAAATCTTCCTGTCTGAAACTTGAGTTTCAGATCCATGCTAGGAATGGCAAGAGTGATAAACCTTGTCCAGTTACTGAGTGAAGGACAGTCTCTGAGCCAACTGACTTGTGTTCAAGTGCACTCTAAGATCTAGGGATGGGTGCCTTATTTGATCCCAAAACATTACCCACAAGTCAACTCTAGAGACCACTAGCATCCTTGGA
This sequence comes from Rhinolophus sinicus, assembly GCF_036562045.2. Taxonomy (NCBI): domain Eukaryota; kingdom Metazoa; phylum Chordata; class Mammalia; order Chiroptera; family Rhinolophidae; genus Rhinolophus; species Rhinolophus sinicus. The sequence continues at coordinate 13,989,061 of NC_133766.1, read as the reverse complement.
AGTGATTCCAAACGAATTCATCCCATTGAGATCCCTCCATAAATTCAGGCTCATCCTAAAACTTGAATAGTAAAACCTAAAACCCTGAAGAAAACCATGTGTTGAAATGGGACCTCTAAGCCTTTGATTATTTTTTTTTTACCCTATATGTTTGAATAGAGCAGTTTAAAACCATATATTAAAAAATAATAAAATAAATAAAACCACATATTAATAAAAGCAGCATAGTTAATACGATATTTGCTTTAAGTATTGGAACCACCTTATTCTCCTGAAAAAACACCTCTGTGAAACACTGAACCTCATAAATATGATGCTTAATATTAGTCAATACCCAAAGGAAAGAGTGTGTTAAGCAGACATAGCTATAACTCCACAGAAAATTTCACAACTGTAATTGCAACTGAAAAGCATTCCTTTTATTTCTTGTTCTTTTTTATATCTTACTCTCCAAAACAACTCTCTAACTTCAAAGGAGAAACCAACATAAAGTCTCAAAGTAGCCATAACATTGGAGAATCAAAAGGAAACATTTTGACCCACGTATGTTACAAACCTATTACGGATGTGCTTTTATACATCCCTTGGGAGTGATTTGTGTAGTTTAGTTAATTTTTTCCTGCTGTGGAAATCAGTGTATTCTTTACAATAAAAATGATTATTCTGCCTTAAATTTCACATTTGCATACACAGATTATATTGTAATCACATTGATTCCATATTAATTATAAGTCGTTCTCAAGAATAAAACTCTTCTCTTCCCCAAACAGTACATTATCCTTAAATAATTACCTTTCTGCGTAAAGTAGTTAGTGGTGATCGAAGAATAAATGTTAACTAGTAATTCATATCATAGTGAAACTATTTGCCCATCTCATTGTGGATGGACGTTCCTGTAAAGAAAAGTTTCTTTTTCTAAAAGAATTTAACATATAATATTATATTCTTATAAGAGCTCCCTATCTGATACTTGAGTTTGATGTTCTAATCATTTAAATTTGTAAATAACCATGAAAATTATCTATAAAAGGAAAACCTTAGAGATGTGCTGTCTTATACAATCGTCACTAACTAGCTTCGTGTGACTTATGGAGTACTTGATGTGTGGGTAGTGAAACTGAGGAATTGAATTTTTATTTTATTTTAAATTATTGAAATTAAAATACCAAAGAAGTACTAATTTTTTATATTGATGACATTGAAATTAAAATATTTTGGATATAGTGGGTTAAATAGATTATTAAAATTAATTTCAACTGTTTTTTTTTAATTAAAGTTTATTGGGGTGACAATGGTTCATAAAGTTATATGGCTCCAAGTGTACAATTCTGTAATATGTCATCTATATGTCACATTGTGTGTTCACCAGTTTTTTTTAATTACATATGTGGGTCACTTATATTTCTGTTGGACAGCAGGGCTTTAGAATGATACATTTGCTTTAGTTACATAGGTTTCCTTCTAGACTGTTAGGTGTAAGGTTGCTGCTGTGATCTAAAAGTCTTGCATGAACTTTGTTTCCTGGCAGAAGTTATTAGAAACAAAATTCATGTTACTTTAATTTACGAAAGGTTAGGAACCAAGCTACAGTCTACTCCAAAAATCTATAAATTATTGACTTTGTTTAAATAGATACATGCAAAGATTATAAACAAAGTTTACATTTGTTTATAAATTATAAATTTAGCTTTGTCAGAGACACTGTAAAAGCAGAGGAAGAAAGTCTTATTCTTTTGGATGCCAACAGAATATTGTTCCTTCTTCTATTGTAGCATTTGCTGAGTTACATTATAACTTATCTGTTTCCCCCCACTAGATCTTTGTTCCTTGAGGAATTTAGTAACCGTTCTATTTGTTGTTTGATGAATGAATGGATAAATGAATGAACAGTGAGTTAATGGGTGAATGAGATTATGCAAAGCAATCTTGACACAGTCGAGGCACACTTGCTATATTCAGCATGAATTTTACTCAAGCCTAGCCCATCTCATTTCAAGTCATATGATTCCAGAGGTAAGTCCCCTAAAAGTACAAGTTCAAAAAGTTGCTCTTTAACCAAACACTATACATACACACACACACACACACACACACACACACACTGGGGTGCCAAAAAAATGTATACACTGTTTAAGAGATGTTATCTATGTTCAAATAGTAGTTCGCCATAATCAGAAGTATCTGGATGCTGATGGTAACCACTTTGAGCACCTCTTGTAATTGCAGAAGTCAAACGTGACTTGTATTCATCTTTTGTCATCAGTATATATTGAGTATTACAATTTAATACAGTTTTTTCCTTTCTTAAAATGTATATGCATTTTTTGGTTTTGTGTATTCTTGTGTGCATATGTGTATATGTGTGTATGTATATATATATATGTATATGTATATATACATTGTTACATGACTCCCCCCATCTCTCATCTATCTTTCCTCTCCCTCTCCCTCTTTCCTCTGGAATGAAGACAGGTTGAATATTTACCAAAAGAAAACAACATGGCTGTGTAAGTTTATTCCCCCAAACCCACATAAATCTGCACACATACATGGAAATAGAAGGTGTGCAGGAGATGAAGACATAATGCACTGAATTGAAAAATTCCCTAAAAGTATATAAGGAGGGCTTGACTTTGCTCACTTTGTGTTTTAATTTGAACGTCTGAAATACAACTAATTTGTAACAGTAGGCACATTCTTGCTCAGGATTTTGATTTTCATTTCATCTTTATAATTGATGGCTACAATTTACTAAGCTGCGAAAGACACTTCAGATAGAAAAAAAAAAATGTGCATTGAAAAATCAGAAGCATGTAACCTTTCACAGTAAATAGTGCTCCTGGAATTAAAGAGAAAAGAAAAACACTGTAACCTCAGCGTTACAGTGATAATTCTGTTCAAAAAATAAATTCCTGGAAAGATGAAACAAGAATGAGTAGAAATCCTATCAGTCAAGAGAGTAATAAAACAGATTAGCATGCTGTCTTTTCTAAATACAAGTGTGGCAGTGGCGTTGGAATAAACTGAACCTTTAAACCCCAAGAGGAGTTAATGAGGTCCCTGTCCAAACCTAATGGGGAAATGTTCATCAAACTAGGGACAAGGGAACCAGGAAGGCTAATCTGAGAGCAAGTCCCTGTCTACGTCTTATTATTTCTCTTCCAGTCAATCCATTTCAATTCTTCTATTCTCAACATCACTTTTCACTGAACTACCATTTATACCAGTTGTTTTCCAGGTATGCCTAACTCTAAGCAATCAAAACAGTGAAACTCTTTTGGTAGAGTCATGCCTGTGTCAAAGGAATTCTTATTGGCATTACAATGCTTACCCTAATTCTAACATGAATACAATTTACCAAGCCTAGTTTCAAAGTCAGGCTGTATTCCTTTCACATGGAACACCCATTGCTTGCAATGTCTTATTTGCATAATTTGCCCTTTACCTATAAAATTTAAGTATGAAACTCCATTGCAAGCCGAACAAAAGTTTACAATCCTCAGTTCTTGTTTTTAAAATACAACTGTAGACCTCGATGACCAAGAAAACAGAATATACATGTGGAAAACATTAAGTTACATTGACTCTAATTTAAAGTTGGGTCCAAGCAAGTATAAAATCAATCAGAACAAATGGAGAATTCTACAGTCGGTGACCTGTGCTGGGTTTCATCACTTGTAGAAAATATGGCAGGGATATACTGAAGAGATAATCAGAGTGTTTTGGAGTCCAAACTTCAACTCTCCATAATCAAAATGAAAGAAGATGTTATATCCCAGGCAGTCCACTATGCTGTCCTTCACTAGTTTGAAGAAAGCTTCAGAATTCACAGGAATTATAATGCACCCTGATCCTTTGCTGAAGGAAATGGCAGGAGGCAACCAAGTCTAAGAAAAACACTGCCCTGAGACTAATACAATATTGTATGTCAATGGTAATTGAAAAATAAATTTTAAAAGATTAACTAAAAACACTGCCATGTAGCTTCTAATGATCAGAAGACTTGTGGAAGGATGCAGGGTTAACTGTAGACCAACACGGGAAAACTCAAAATGATATCTTGTATTTCTCACTCCCCCTCAGTAATTCTTCCCTTCTTCTTAGAGAATTCCTTCCTCTCTCCTGCAAGGATTTTGTACCTTTGAATTGTGACCTTATCTTTTCCCATCAAATTAAGACATTGCTTTCGTCCCTGGCTGGGATGGATTCTTAGTCTCCCAGATGGCTCCCTGTTTCCTCAGGAAGAATGAGCCAGAGGGAGAGAGAGGCAGAGGGTAAGTAAGGAGGCCCTGAGAGCCAGTCAGCATTCGCTTATTCAAGGAGTGGGCATCCACCTGCTTGTAATTCCGCTGGACGGGTTTTCCTTCTCCCCATCTTCCCTCTGCTATGATCCTTTCCTATCTTTCCCCTGTACTATTCAACCTGCCCACTAAACTTTCTCTGCAACACTCACATTTGAATTTTACATGCGTTCCAGCACATTTGGTATCATTACCTTTGTTAGAGTAGTCAAAGGAGACTAATGTTGTGATTCTTTTTATTTAATGTGATAAAAATATATTTATACTGCTTACGTTGTTTTAGATGTTAATAAAAAATTATCAATACAATGCATTCTTTTAGTAATAAAATCATTATAATTTATAAGTATTACTATAGAAAAGTTTGAGATAGACAAATGTTATGGGGTTTTTTTTGTTTCTTTTTTTTTTTTAGAGCTAGTAATCATTAAACAGAATTGGTGAGTGAAGATCTAGGGCACCTCAGAAGAGGAGACTACATATATAGAGACAAAGTAGATAAATGAGGATTTTAAAAAACCAACATGAATATAGAAGGAGGGGGACCTGGTTTAAAGGTTATATGAGGAAACCTGAGGGGCTTGGCCATTGACTGCGCCAGTATTCAATAATGTGAGATGCCTGCCAAAGAAGCCCAGAGAGCCCCAAACATCAACAGAGGTTCCCAGACATCGCTCCAGAGAAGACCCCCACGTGTCATCTGGAGACGAAGGCCAGTGCTATCAAATCTCTAACTGGTATTAGTTCACGCCTGAGGTACTGATAGGTTTCTCAAAGGAATTCAACCATCTGCTGGGGTAACTGGGCAAATAATACACAGTCAGTACCAACACCAAGACTCCACAATTCTTCTTGAGACTTTTGCAAGGCCTAAGAACAAAAAAGACAGCTTCGTGAGCACCGCTGCTGATCAATTTGGACTAAGAAAAAAACTGCTCAATTTCCTTCACATCCATTTTGTTGAAAGTGAGATTTACAGTTTACTCTATGTGTCCTGGCTTTAAATCAAGGGACATTTTCCCACGGAAAACATTTTGACCTCCATCCTTTCCATCACCGAAAATCTGACAAAATCGGATATCGTACTTATTGTGGAGAATAGAGCAAGCCCTTGGTTGGTTAAGTAGCATGTATGGAGTGAATCCAGGCATTAGAGGTCTGTGGGTTCCCCTTGTTAAATGTTATTTTGTCACATGTAACTGCAATATGTACTCTGCAATGACTCATGTATTTACCTTAAGAATATTCCCGTGCATGCACACTTTGAAAAGAAAATCAAGAAATTTGCCATCATAATCCACACCCACCCCATTGAAAGAGCAATTCAGCAACCGTAATACCTTTTCTATACTCTCTGTCCTTTGAAGTGCACACAAAAGATCACAAAAAAATCAACCAGCTACTTGCTTCTGCAAAGGGTACCAGGATGGATGGCCAGAAAAGAGCCAAGCAGGCCCCCTTGAGACCCAATGTCTCAAAGCTTGAGTGTCTACATTTGTAAATAGCAATATTAATATTTGTGTGGGTTTAAATTGAGAGAATGACTGAAAAATATTCGCAAAATATTCCTACTCCTACCTCTAGTACTCGAAGTACTTGTTTTAGGGAAATAACAAGGTACATGTTCCATACCTGTTGCTCATTTATGGTATAATTGTTTGGTGTTTATTTCCCTAAAGAAAAGCACTTTGAGTACTAGAGGTAGGAGTAGGAATAGTAGTATAATAGCTGACATTTACCGAGCCCTTACTTTAGGCCACACACTGGTTCTACTGTTCCTGAAGTTTTTTACATGTATTATGAGTTACATGTATTGGACTCTATCTCACTTTCTTCCCTAAATTAAATACACGCAATTCCACCTCTAAAAGGGTGTGTGTGTGTGTGTGTATACTAAAAGTGTATATATATACTAAGAGTGTATATATATACTAAGTGTATATATATACTAAGAGTGTATATATATACTAAGTGTATATATATACTAAGAGTGTATATATATACTAAGTGTGTATATATATACTAAGAGTGTATATATATACACTCTTAGTATATATATACTTTTAGTATACACACACACAAACACACACACACACACACTTTTAGAGGGGGAAATGCGTGTACTTAATTTAGGGAAGAAAGTGAGATAGAGTCCAATACATGTAAAAGAATATACACACTAAAAGTATACATATATGTATGTGTGTGTGTGTATATATATATATATATATATATATATGTATATATATGTGTGTGTGTGTGTATATATATATATACACACACACACATACATACATACATACTGGGGGTGCCAAAAAAATGTATATGTGTGTGTGTGTGTATATATATATATACACACACACACACATACATACATACATACTGGGGGTGCCAAAAAAATGTATACAAGTGGACACTTTGGTCAATGTTGCTCAAGCAGTAGTTTGCCATAATCAGAAGTGTCTGGACGCTGATGGTAACCACTCTGAACACCTCTTGTAATTGCAGAAGTCAAACATGACTTATATTCATCTTTTGTTATCGGTATATATCGAGTATTACAATTTTAATACAGTTTTCCTTTCTTAAAATGTGTATACATTTTTTTGGCACCATACATACATATGTGTGTGTGTCTCTCTCTATATATATGCATTTGTAAGTCAAATGCATATTAAGAAAACCTCAATGGAAATAAAAACTGCTTTCTTAAGTTGAACCATGTCCAACACCAAAAATGAAAATCTCATCTTTTATAGATCTATATTACATATGTATCTATGCTAATGTATAATGCCTTCCCTTTTCTTTTTCTAGTCAAATTTTTTTCCTCTCTGTCAAACTTTCTAGTCAAACTTTTTTTGGTGATATATCAGTTTGATTTTTTGCAATTCATACAGAAGACTTCTCTATAAATCCAGAAATAAAAAGCACACTTTTGCACAGCGGCATGATTTAGAATACTAGGAATTAGATAAAGTGTATACCAATACTGGTATCAGAAACTGTTCTTCTAAAATCAGTATTATCTTGTCCTCATCTTTTCACGAGTCTTTATCTAACTGGCCATGGTTTTTCATATCCTCCTTTGGTAATTAATTCTAACGTCTACTGTTCTTATATCACAGCAAAACATTTCCCCCTTAATCTCAGCCTGCTGCAGTTTGTATATTTATTCTTCTGTTTCTGTTTAAGAAACACAATAATTAGACTTGACCTTTATCTTCTTCATAACACTGACCTATTGCTATGTGACAATACTGTTCTACACATTTTTTACTCTTATTCCGCTTTTTTAGGTGAGTTTTATTAAGAGATTTCACAAAGGTAAACTAAATTATGTGTGAAACATTTTCAGTTTTGGGGATCAATTATTTATATAAAAGACTTATAATTCCACTATTGTAGAAACATCTTTGTTTAAGTTTCAAATATTTGACAAATACGCTTTTTGTTCTTTAAAACATTTAGATAAAAGGCTTGAAAGCATATCACTACCAACACCATTTTCTAAAAATCGACAAGCTTTATAGTTTCTTACAAAGACCATAACCCGAAGTAGGACTTTGCACTGCATATTTAAAAGGATATTAATTCCCAAAGCTCTGTGTGATTTGAATACCATTTGCTGTCATTTTTCTTTCCTTCTTTTCCCCAGAGAGAAAGCTCAGTTGCTTTTCAAGTTACTTATCTGGATGCCAGAAGAAAGAGGATAAAGCAAAATGAAATTAAAGTTACAAATTTAATGATTTAAACTTAGTGATTTTTTTTGCTGTTTTTCTTGGAAATTTTAAAATTTCTTTTCCTCAAATTAATCCCATGTCTGTATAAGAAAAATAGCTGAGCCTAGTGAAATGTTAATGGGTGATTATTTAATTTACTTGAAACTGAATTTACTTTTCTGGTTTTCAAAACTATTACAAATGTGAAAGGAATATTTTTAATGGTTTCCTTTCTAAAAAGTCCAAGTTATTTGTAACAGGACAGCAATTCTTTTCGCTCCTGATGTCAGTGATTTGGGGGGAATTATTAAAAATGGTAGAAGGGGAACAGAAAAAGGGTCTGGAAATCACACACAACACACACTTTAGTGCTGCACACTAAAGTTTTATGAAATTTGTGAAGTTTAGTTTCTCAGACTGGTTTATAAAATAATAAAATATTCTCTAAGCAAATACTGAAGAGAAAATAAAATACGTTTAGAATAGAAGTGATGATGCAACCTCGAGGCTTTTCATAGGTGACACTTAATTAACAAAATTTTTTGCCATTCATTTTAAAAAGAACAATTCACCAGGAACTGTGAAAGTAAAAACATTTCCTCAATGCCTCTAACAGTGCCCAATGTTGAATGAAGGGAAAAAGTAAATATTGGTTTCTTTCCTGGCTGGTTGTTCTAATTAAGCATTCTCTTGGCTCCCAAGACAATGCAAAAATGCATCTATAAGATGCAGCCAGTTCACAGGAAAGCTCCAGAGAAATGGACACTGCCTCTCATTCCACGGGAGACAGAAAGTAAGATTATTTTCTTGAACAGAGTTACTATGAGCTGCAGAGTGTCTATATCAGGTTCAATTTCAGAAACTAGGGGGGTGGCGCTCTGGGGAAGGGAATCAACTGAGTATGAGTCAGGAGTCACAGCCCTTCACTCTGGAGATAAATGAAGCAAGGAGAATAAGGTCACTCCCTGAAAATTGTTCAGAACAAAAGAAAGGGAGAGGCAGGAAATCAGGAAGTGTCAGTGCCAGGTCTCATTGAGAATACAGGTATTTTCATTCTAGCCAGATATCCAAGAATGGAGCCCAGCTGTACTCTTGCAGAGGAAAAAAAAATAAATACAGTAAATCCCTTCCTAATAGTCTATCAGCTAGAAGTCTCCATACTTGGCGCTTCTGAATCTCTCTATAATGAAAACAAATGTTTAGGTTTTTAAGGTGTCTTTTGTACCATCAAGTAAAGGCATCCTCATATGACAGTCATTTATTCAACAGCTATCTAAATCCATGCTACTGCAGACACTAATCCATCCCACAGGTGGATGAGATACTCAATGAGAGCTACAGGACTCTTGCCTCAAGATTTCACCGTACAAGAGGGGAATACAACAATTTAAACAACCAGGGCAATAAAATTTCTAATTCCTGTGATTCATGTAGAGGACATTTTTATGTAAAGATTTTTTCAGAGAATCTGGACATCCAAAGTGGCAAAGAATTTGCTATACTGAGAGACGGAAAACTAAATTGTAAATAAGTATCAAGATAATGACTGAAAAAGAAAACATTGTCTAAGAGAAGAGAAATGAAAGATTATTAGTAGAGATGATTATCAGAAGAAATTTAGTAAAAGGGGAAAATAGCCAAGGGATGCCCATATAAAATCTATTTGGATATTTATAAAATATAATTCAATTTAGTATATAATTCAATTTAGTATATAATATTGTACATGAGACATGTACAATAAAAGAATCATGACTGAATATATATTTGGAATACCAAACTCTGAGTTTTCACTATATGCCCTAATTATGCTCATAACACATACAATTCTAAATCAGGTCATTCACCTAACAGTGAAACCAAGGTATTAAACCTCCAAGTCTCATTTGGATTCTGTTAATTTGTACATAGTGGTACATTCATTCCTTCTTTCTTTTATTCATAAATAAGTGAGCATGTTCCATATGGCAGGAATTTTACCAGGGTAAAATTCGAGCTAAATCAGTCAGACATGGTCCTTCCAACTACTTGTGATTAAGAGAGGTAAGGAAATGTGACCAAGCTTTGAGGATAAGGCAGGATTCTCTGAGGAACTGATATTCTAAATGAGACTTGGAATATAGAATTCTAAACTAGGTGAGGGGAGCGTGGAATTGAGGGCGGGGTGATGGACAGGAAATTCCTATGCCAGGAGAAGAGCACATGCAAAAGCTCTATGGGGAGACTGGTGAGGATACAGATATGGGGGCTGCTCTATGCAAGACCCATAGAGCCCAAGGGAGATAGAGGCACTAGATAGGGCTGAAAGGGAGCTAGGTCTCAGGCCACTCAGAACCGTGGGAAGAATTTGATGAGGTGATGGCAGAAGATGCGTGGAGAGGGTATTGGAGAAAAATTGTTCAGAGATGTACTTGGAGATAATTTTGTCTGCAGAGTAGAGAAAGGCTGGGAAACAAAAGCAAGAGTAAATGCAGGAAAATCACCTAGAAGTTCTTTGCATCAATTTAAGCTAAAGCTATAGTAATTGGGACTCGGGTGGTGCCAGTAGAAATGGAGAGCATTCAATTGATATAAAAAATTTAAAAAGCTAAAAACCAAGACTTGATATGTGGAGGGGGAGAGGGATGTCTTTAAAAGGACTCAGAAATTTGGTAGCATGACTAAATATTGTAACCATCATTAACAAGGATAACAAAGAGAAAACAAAGAGCAAGGGTTTAGGGCCAAGTTTGGGGCAGTGGCAAGGGAACATCTGTGAGTTCATTTTAGAGGGACTGGGACATCCAAGAGACTGACATAAGGGTCTGCTTCTCAAAGCAGTGGTCTAGGTTAGAAACATGTTTATCTGGGTATGGATGGTTTTGCCTAAAGAGAGAATATAAGATAAGAAAAAAAATGGGGCCAGTTCCCAAACCTTCAGGAACCTCAATATTTAATGTCCAAGCAGCAGGAAATGAGCTGCCTAGAAGCTGAGGAAAAGGGGAAAGAAAAATGAGAGTAGTTATGGGAAGAGAAGGTCTCAAGAAAGAGGGAGAGGTCAGCATTATCAAAGACTATCTAGACATCCACGCGGTATGTTGACGAGGGAAATGTTTCCACTGCCTTTGGCAAAATCAAGGTCATGTGTCACCAGCGAGAGCTACTTTAATGGAGTGGACGGAGTAATGAACGCGGGAGAGGGGGTGTGAGGGAATGGTGGCAGGAAATACAGACCACTTGCTTGGCATTGAAGGAACTGAGAAAGATAAAAGTTGTTGTCTGTGAGAGAGTTTGAGAAAAACAGAGATTTGTTGTTTGTTTATTTATTGATTGATTGATTGATGGTTTCGTTTGTAAGGATTTGTTTTTTGGAAATACTTGAACATAGTCAAAAGTAAAAGGGAAGCCTCAAGCAGCTGAAAGAAACACTTTGATAGGAAGATCCTGTGAAAGCCAAGGGGTTGCAGTTAAATAAAGAATGGGAACAGGAAGGGTACTGGGCATAGGTAGGTGGGTTATACGGTAGGTATGAAGAAGCAGAGGACTTCCATTGCATGTGCCTGTGGGAAACAGTAAGTGAGGTCACTTTTCAGAGTAAATCATTTGCTGAAATAGCCAGAGATAAGTGGGTGAATGGATGGAGGCTTAAGAAGAGTAGACGAGACTTATAATTGGCATTGAGAGGAATGGGAGATTTCGTTGACCAAAGAAACACAGTTGGATCATGGGAGTATTACAGGTCCAGTGGAGACAGGTGGTTGTGTATTTTCAGTGGAATTAACCTGCCATGTTGTGAGACTTTAATACCCCTTGGCCAGGGGTGGACAGACGTGAATAATGCACATAACTGGGGTCATTCAGGAATGAGGTTTTGCCTTTTGAACAGAAAAGCAATGGACAAGAAAGAAAAAGGAGTGTTTCTGAAATAACAGAACTCTGAATTAGATTAAGGGAACGTGATAAAAGGAGAAATCTGATGGCCGGGGAGACGGGTTAGGGACCCATGGACTGGAGTCTTGATGAGGGTGAAGAGGCCGTTGTCGTGTAAGGAACCAACAAGGTGGGTGGACAGGTGGCTGTGGTTGGATATTAAGATGCAAATAGACTGGGGAGATGATAAGGTCCAGGGGGTGTGTGTGGGAATAGAAGACTGAAGCAAAGAAAAGGTCATTAAACATGACTAGCAGGTCAAGGGGCTGAAGAGAGAAGGTGCTGACAGGTCATTCCCAGAAGTGTTGAAGCCCCCAGAATGATGACAGCCCTGAAGGGGAAAGGCAGCCAACGATCCAGGTGCCAATAGCTTAGATGAATGATGGGCAGGGGTCAGAAGGTCTGCAGACGACGGCAGCACACACCATCCAACGAGGACAGTAGCGTGATTTTTAATGAATGGGTTTGGGAATAAAGATTTCAAAGCAGCCCCGAGAAGGTACATATCAACCTTATCTCCAAGTCCTGCTTTCAGAATAACATCTAAACCAATGTCATTCTTCCCTAATAACCAAATTATTCTTAACAGCCAAAAATTGTATATGATAGACTTACAGCATAGAATATCAAAATTACCTTAATTATACCATTACTGTTGTGGGGGAAGAAGTAACTATTCCTTATGATTCGCAGGGAAGGGACTCATCTAGAGCAGGGGTCAGTAAACTTTTTCTGTCAAGAGTCATATAGTAAATATCTTAGACTATGTGGACCAAGCGTTATGTCACAACTACTCAATTTGGCCATTGTTGCATGAAAGCAGCCATTGACAATGCATAAATGAAGGTGATATTTTGAACCCAATCTGTCCCACTCCCATATCCGTGGTCCAATTCATTGAGGACTCAAGTGAGAAAAACAAGTGGTCCTGGGTGAAAAAAAATCAGTGATTACGTCTTTCAGATATAAGAATAAAGAAAATCAGCCAAAAGTTCGCGATTTTCCTTTCCCCTAAAAGAAATAAAATCGAGAGCAAGCACTCACCTGAACATATAGTTCTCGGAGTTCATACTGAAATTTCTTGGGATCTGTGGTAATTGTCACTGGGCCAATTTCTGTGAAGATAAAAATGACATAGATAAATAAATAGTAATCAAAAGCATTCAAGGCTTTAATGCATCATGTTTACAAATATTTTTTCACTGTAAACTACATCGTTATTTATTAACAAGAAATCATCTGCAAAACAACAGACTCTACCAAAGAATACTTTACAATTTGCTGTAAATTATGAATACCTAAAAGAGTGGATTTTAGCCTTGAAAAATACTAAGGAGTAGTCAAAAATGTCATAAGACAAAGAATCAGGAGACCCCTGTGTCAGTCCCTTTTTATTCTCACCAGTCAGTAAATATTTACTGAACACAGACTTTGTTGTTGGATTGTAAATAAATCACGTATTGGTCCTACGATTCTGTTTTCTCGACTTTAAATTGTAAATGTGTCAGCAACTTTTCCATCAGTCCAAATTCATTCATAATTAAACAGTTTAATTAACTAAACAAAAAAACAACCAGTGACCTTTACTGCCTAACCCACAGGGTTTCTAAGAACTTGCAGCAGCACAGACATGAGGACAGTAAAAGTACAGGAAATAGTCCGTAATTCTTCCTTCCCCATGGCTGGAGTCAATGTCCATCATTATCACGACTCTCCTGAGCTGGCTTTCACCACCATGATTGCCTTTGGGGTCACTGCCACCCTCAGAACTGCCCTGATGTACTGCGCAAACCACTGCTTCAAGTGGGAACAGGTAGGGACCATGGCATTTGCTGGAAAACCAGGAGCCCAGATAACAGTGTGGGTTATGTTAGTAATATTTTTTTTTTGTAGGATATAGCACATCTATAGTAAATATTTTAATCCACAAAGATCATTTTCTTTAAAAATAATCAGCCTTTAAAATAGACAAGTGCAAAGTGACCTTTATAGGTATAACCTATTTTCTCCAAGCAACATCCATATATTTAAACAATAGTATTAAAATTCATCTGAGTATAATGTGCACAGATATCATCTTAAATTCCCAGGGTGGATAAAAGTTTTCTGTTTTATCTAATGAAGACACGGGCTGCCTTCAAAACTATCATGTGCAACTAAAGCACACAATTATATAAAATACTTAATATTTAGTTTTTATAAGACATTTTCTAACCTCAAAAGAAAACTTCTAGAAAAGGACTTCATGACTTCAAAAAAGAATAATTAATTAGCCAGGTCTTCTATAATGTGCTAAATGTAATACAAAAACAGATAGTAGGATTTTCGAAATAAAGGAAGTAAATTGGAAAAGAAGCACAATTTGTCTTCCATAACCCATGTAGTGTTTCTTAGAAAATACATGAAAAAAAAGCCTCCATCCTTCACCATAGATTAGACACCTTGCGGTATATACATGGAATGGAGAGGCAACTGGAGAAACTGTGTGAAAATGCAAACATTCCATACAAAGCAGAACAGTCATTAGCTGTGTAAAAGTCATGTCCCAAGAATATGGAAAATCAGCGAAGCTTACTCCCTCAAGACTAAACAATGGCATACTTTGCAAAGGAATGCAAACAGCAAAGAACATGCCAGGCAGTTTTACTGACATATAAATTGCCAGCGGGATTGTCAAGCCAAGCTTCTGTGACCCTATATGGCATAATACTGAAATAATTCTAGAATTCAAAACTCAAGCAGTAGAAAGGAATACAAAAAAAAAAAAAAAAAAATGCTAGGAAAAAAAGCAATTACATAAGAATAAAAAGTGCTTACATGCAAGAACATTCTCTTTAATAATAATTTTTTAAAAAAACAGCTCTGGATATATGCCTGCTTCAAGAGTGGAGACCGAGGAATGTTATTAAAATAAGAGAACCAATTAGCCTTCATTTAGTTTTCCAGAGACTCAACTATCCACCTGTTTTCAACAAAGATAGGAAATCTCTCCTGCAGTTCATTAATAAACATTTTTGCAAACCACACTGGACAGCTGAGATAAATCTTTTATCAGTTACGAGAAATACTCAGGAGAGGTAAAGGCTTGCTGAGCTGCCATATCCCTCCAGCTGTAAGTATCCTTTCCAACTCTTGAGTTGAATGATACGACTATTTGGCAACATCAGCCCTCCTCCTTTCACAGCTTGCTTCCATCCCAGTCTTTCTCTTCACTTAATCGAGCCTGGTGCCAGTTGTGTCATGAGCCATTTCCTCTTCTCTTCCTTGTTGCTTGTGTTGGTTTCATCCCCTGCCAAGCCTTTGATGACATTCAGCAGGTACAACTTTGTCGTCTCTTCCTGCCTGAACACAGTCCGCTGTTACTTACAGAGTTAAATGAGAACTTCCCAAGGGATTCCAGGCCCTCACTGCCATTAATCCAATCTTTGAGCTTCGTCAACACCCCTTACTTTGCACGAAGCGACTGTGCTTCCTCACCATCCGCATGGTCACCCCCACCGTCTTTCATCAGCTCACACACCTCTCACTCTATAAAGCCTGAGTTAAGCCCTACCTCCTGGAATGTTTTGCCTTTTCTCCAATTTACTTTAATGCTGTTTTGATAATATGTGTACAGTAAAGACATGGGACGAATGAAGGTGCATAACATTTAACAGAATGCAGAGATATCTCCCCTTCATTTGACTTTTTTTATCGAGTTGTTTATAAAGAAAACCTACCAAAAGATAATAAAACAGCCATCAGTCTCCAAATAGAATCATTGAGCTAGAAGAGGCATTAAAGATCATTCAGTTCAATCCCCTTTTCTACAGACAAGAAAATGTGAGGTCCGCAGAAGATGAAATTGAAGAACTTTGGTGGTGAAGAAAGAGGTTAAGATACCTGAAAACATTACTACACCGAGTAGGCTGTGTAGCCCACTCAACCCACTGAGCAGTCCACTAACCTCCTGTTTTCTATGGCTTCTATTCTGTCAATGATTGTATCACTAGGAACTTTCTTCTCCTTTCCTCTGGACCACCACGGGCATTTTCAGAGTGCCCAATTTGATGCACACAACATCCAGAATTCTTTATTGTTGCATGCCTGGGTATTATCTTTAAGTGACCAAAAAAGAAAACAAAAATTCCTCTTGCCTAGTAGACACTATAATTAAACACACAAAGAAACCTCACTGGAAAATTCCTTTTCAAATCTACCTAACAAACTCCAAAGTCCGAAGTCTACCTAACAAGCTCTCAAAGTCCGAAGGTCTGGTGGAGAAGATAAAACTGTAAATATGTAATAATCGTACAATGTAGTGAGTACAAAAATAGAAGTATAGAAAAGGTGGTGTGGGAGCACTAATTCATATAAAGAATATTCTTTGCAAAAAGAACTGAGGAAGATTTCAAAAAGGAGATGAAAAATTAGGATTTCAAGTTAGATAAAACAAATAAGTTCTGTATTAATGCTAATTTATTTTTCAATTCTATTTATCAAATTTACAAGGTATTCCCATATTCTATCAAACTACTGTTATGACCTATATCTACATTTGCAAGTATTTTTTACAATTCATAATACTTTGTAACATATAGTGATACCTTTCAAGCCTCACAGAAACCTCATGAAGAAGGTAGAACAGATATAATTATGTAAACAGTTGAAGGTTAGGTGATAAACCAAAGCCACCCAGTCCCTTTGAGGACTACCACAATGTCATGTTGCCTGTGGAATGATGGCATCTGCCACTTGATACCGTGTGATACTGTGATTGCCACTGCTTTTATGTCTCCCTCACTTGACTGTCAACACAAGGAGATGAATGCTCTCACTGCACCTATAAGACATACTCAATAAATGTTTCAAGACGGAACAAAGGAAGACCAAAAAAAAAAAGAACCACATGTGGCCACATGTGATACATATATACAATGGAATACTCGGCCATAAGGAAAGATGAAATACTTCCATTTGCAACAACAAGGATGGATCTTGAGATTATTGTGCTAAGCAAAATAAGTCAGACAGAAAAAGTTGAGAACTAACTATATGAGTTCACTCACATGTGGGATATAAAACTGAAAGCAACAAACGAACAAGACAAACAAAAGCTCATAGAAACAGACAACAGTATGGTGGTTACCAGAGGGTGAGGGGGAAGGGGGGAGGGAGAAGAGAGTAAAGGGGATGCAATATATGGTGATGGAAGGAGATTTGACTTTCAGTGGTGAACACACAATGCTATATATAAATGATGTATTACAGAATTGTACACTTGAAATCTATATAATTTTATTAACCAATGTCACCCCAATAAATTTAATCTTAAAAATTTTTTTAAAAAAGGAAGTTTAAACCCAGGCCTCCAGATCCTTTATTTCTTGCTCTTTTCATTACACCATCGAGCCTCCGTGCTCTAGGCTAAAGATCATGCTACACAATCCGTGTAACACTGATTAGTCAACTGAGAAAGTTTTCAGTTTCCTCCCTTAACCAAATGTTGTGTTGTTTACTTTAATCAAATTATTGATTAGATAATTCATAGATACAATGTTCTACATATAGCGTATCTTAAAAAACAAAAGAAACATTAAAGTAAGATGTATATTACAAATACTATAAGAAATATGTCCTGTGTGGCCGGTTTGCTCAGTGGTTAGAGCATGGCGCTCATAACACCGAGGTCGCTGGTTCGAGTCCCACATGGGCCAGTGAGCTGCGCCCTCCAAAACTAGATTGAAAACAACAATTTGACATGGAACTGATGGTTCCTGGAAAAACACACTGTTCCCTAATATTCCCCAATTTAAAAAAAAGAAAGAAAAAGAAATATGTCCTGCTTGAGAAGATCACTTTTGATTTAAAAAACATAACAGTATCTGAAACACAAAGGAAGTCTTTCCTCTTTTCATTAATTTTGTTATTGCCTGTTTCCTAATGATTTATTTATCAGATGGCTTAACTTTATTTCCAGCGTCTCAGCCATTGTTCTCCTAATCTGCTGGATTGTATTTGAGAAAATAATGGAAAGAAATTCCATGTAGTATTTTCTTTCACTGCTTCACTTGGCAAGATCAATATCCAGTTCCTCACTTCCTTTTTCCTTTCCACTAACAGACTTCTGCTCCTTATAGTTTTTCTTCACTCAAAGTGGCTCCTTGATAATAACAGGAATATTTACTGTTGCTTGGTGGGGTCTAAATACTGCCTATGCATGATTCAATATCAGTGTTCAGAATTTCTTTGTTTTTTTAAAAAAAAAAAAAAAAAAAAAATATATATATATATATATATATATATATGTATATATATATATAGTTTATATACTTATATATACATATAAGACCAAGACATATATATATATATGTCTTGGTCTTATATGTATAGTTACACATAAGTATGGGAAAAGTTAAAACAAGAGCCCCTAAGCTGCATTACAAACTAATCAATATTTGCAAAACATTACAGAAGAATCAAGGAAATATATAAATCACAGGATCTGCCATAATGGAAATTTAAATATAGTTGAAAACGTAAAAAATACCAAGCTATGAAAAGTTCAAAAGTTGAATCTAGCCTCTGAGAAGAGCCAAGTAATACAGATGCAACGGGGCAGCAAATGTTCTCAGTGTCCAGAGAGGACAGAGAAACCGCTGAACTCTAGGAAAACACACAGTGAAAGCATCAATGAGGAGATGAGGTGTGAGCCGAGACCTGAAGAGAATACCAGGTTAACACAGGGCGACACAGTAAGCAAAGAAATTCAAGGCATTGGGATGTGGCCTGCTCGAAATCCCTTCAATGATCTATAGCTCAATGTGTTCCATTTCCTAATTTCTATTCTCAATTGATTTAACACAAATTAATAATAATGTCTTCTGTGTGCAAGGTTGCTAGTATAAATATATGTATTCAAAGCATTAAAGTTATCTAAATGAAAAATTAATAAATTATATTTCCTGCTTTGGGATGCTACAGAGAATCAGATTAGTAACTGCATTTACTTTTACTGTTTTCAATTTAATGTACAATATACTCTTTTCAGATTTCTCTGTCCTCATTCAATTACAGTGTTCCTGTCCGGTACCATTTTTAAAAGATCTGCAAATAATCCACTAACACAGAACTGTTTCCTGACTTCGAGCTGAGCTGATGCCAAATATATTTCAGGACTCATTTAATGGAGTACATTCCTACTCACATTAAACAGGTAATTTTCAAGACCACTCAAAGGCCCTTAATGATTGTTTTGACACAAGTGATGAATTTGGTGTGCTTTATAAAATCCAGGTCAATGATGAATTCATGCATAGCATGTTAGCCAATATTGATTAAATAGCATTCCGCTTGACTATCCAAAGAGATTAATCACTTAACAATGAGTTGTATGATAACCTTAAACATATGCACTTAACAAAATTGCAGATAATCTATATACAATGCAAGTCATTTCACTTGAAGGGCAGAACAGGATATAGAAAAATCGTGAACATGAATCCAGCAACGTCACACAGCTGTTTAGAACAGGAAGCAAAGAAGAATGCCTTAATAATTGACACAGGACTTTGAGGTAGACTAACTAGGATGTTATTGCTTAGACTGGACTGCGGCCAGGGCTGCAGCAAGCGCTCTTACAAAAACAGCCGTGGGATTTTTAATGGCCAACAAACTTCAGACTCTCAGTTTTACCTGTCATTTTAAACACAAAATGGCATTTTAACATCAAAATATATCCATGCATTGATCAGGTTTACTCAGAGAGATAAGAAAATATAATACTTTAAGTCATGCTACTTAATAAAATTTCATTAACAATCTTTCCCACGTGATCAAGGTACTCTGACAGCAAAAAAGAAGAAAATATCACGTACAAGAACATTTTAAAATTTAAATATTGATAATCTTATAAAAAAGTGTTTTAAATTTTAAGGTAAAAATATTAGAATTTATTTCCAAGTTTTAATTGTTCTCGTGGACGGTTCTTTAGCATGAATGACTTTTCTAATAAATCTAGACATCAATGAGGTGTAGAGAAAAGAAAATTACAAAAAGAGAGGTAAAATGTTGTTGAAGAAGGAAAAAATACGTTTGCAAGTCCTTAGAAAAGAATCATTAATGTGGTTGAAATTTCCACATTAGGGGACTAGACTTAACTTCAGTCCTGACTGTTTGCACAACTAAACAAATGTATGCTGTTTTTTATCCTATTTTCAGGGAAAATGTAATTCAGTGATCCAAAACGATATTTATGATGTAAACCCTTTATCTGCAAAATATGGGAATCAGAGACATTGCTGAAAATATGACAGAAGCTTTTATGTGTCTATATATTTGTGTATGGTGTTCCCTAAATACTTGCATTCATTCATTCAACAAACAGGCACTATATCCTTAAGGTTCGTTCAAGAGGGCAGGAGAAAGCACAAGCAAGCAAATACTTTTGAAGAGTGGGATCTTTGAGTGTCACCGTCAGAAGTATCGGGGTGTGTCTTACAAATCAAAGGCTGACTACGTGGGTTTATGACGAGTGCATTGGTACAAAGCCCTGCTCACCAAAGGGCTCTCCCCGTCTGGGGTGTAATGTTTTGCAGTCACTGTCTTGAAACCATTTTATCTTTGTATTTGTGTTTTGAAAGTGAAGTTTCAAGGCAAAATGGAATGTGCACTCCGAGCCTTGGCTGACACACGGTCCCACCTCTCACCACCTTCTGAGGACGGTTCTCAGTCACCTGTTCTCCTCTCCCCCATCGGCCCCAGGTCCTACCCAGCAGCCCCATCTCTGCTTCTGCTGGCTGCCACCATCCACCATCCACCCCAGAGGGACCTGGATGTGAGGGTGGAGAGGTTGGGTTGAGGAAGTGTCAGGACTGCCCAAGGCCAGAGGCCAAGTCTCAGCCCTCCGCCGGGCAAGCCTTTCCTGCACTCCCAATCCAGATACCAAGCACATCCCAACACTGAGGTTGAAAGATCCCTGGGGGTCGCCTATCTGCCAAAGGTTAAGGCAGTGGGGCCATGGGAAGAGGAAATGTCTGGCTCAACTTCACCAGACCCCGCTCCAGGCGGAGCACAGCGCTTTGGTCCCGCCCCTGGCAGTAGGAGTAACCCAGCTGCCCATCTGGCCCGAGGCCGAGTTTAGCCACATCCCGAAGTGGGACTTCAGGGCTACCACGGGTCTGCACTTGGCCCACAGGTATGCAGGTACCCATGGGCGCTACCTCGCAGGTACCATGCCTGGAAGATCTTTTCCTCCTGGCAACCCTGTGGCTTAAAGTACCAGCATGAATTTTACCATCCATCTTTGTTTTGTGCAATGCCAGTTTTAAATGCAAATATCAGAGCATGTAACTCCTATGTGGATTCACCCAAAAATATACAATTCATATTTTATGGCTGATGCCAGATGGTGCCTCCAGCTGGCCAGAAGAGACACAAACAAACTAGATTTAGGAAGGTGGACGAAGGAACCATTCACTTACAATCCCAGCCAACAGTATGAGTGTTCCAAGTTTATCATGACACTGAATTAGGTAGTACTCCTTACTAAAAAGCATAAAAGACCTCTCTTTAATGAAAAAAAGGCCATGGTTATATAAAAGAAAGCTAAATAGTAAAATATGTATATGCTGGCAAATTAATTTATGGATTTAATACATTAAAAATCTCAAAAGTATTTTTTTTCGCTTGTCTGTGTTTTAGAATACTTAGTAACAATATTCTTAAATTTATTTTGAACAGCACATGGGCAATTTATATCAAGGAAAACTGACAAGACAATAAAGAACATTAGAAGCACCAATAACTAAGAGTATAGAAGTGCTGTATACAAATAAATATGTGATAACTACAAAAGAACTAATAATCTATAGACAAACTAGTATCTGAAGACAAGGAACATAAAACAGGATTGCTCATTTTAAAATATTTAATTTCAATTCATATTTTACAGTACATTGTAACATAAGCTCCAAAAGGATTAAATGATTCATATAACCATTACGATTAACTGAATCTAAATGAGAAAATATATCTGAATAGAAGAGTTACATTCTCCTTTTCAAAATAATAGAAGAAATCACAAGAGAAAATAGATAGGTATGAATATATAGAAATCAAATGAAAATGAAAATGAAAAAATATGTAAAGCCAGATTTTGCAACATTTATGTCATCAAATAAAATAGACCAAAATTTGTACTATCTGAAGAGATCATTCAATTTATAGACAAAAAATAATAAATTACCAATTACGATGCCAAAAGAAAATTCATTAAACGAAGGATAGCAAAGAAACAAGACCAGGAGCAAATGTGAATGAAAGAGATGTAGATGCAGCAAATTTGATGTAAGAAAGAACACAATTATTTTTAAGATTATCACTCAAACAAGTGTCATAATAGACCTGGAATATTTATACTGTTGGTAAGATTATAACTGATTACCACTTTTGTGAATTTACCATAGTAATGTGTATTATAGGTATAAGTCTTAAACACATGTTGCAATAATTTCCTTCTTTGTTATAATTCACTGAACATAAAAAGACAGTGACATTACTAAGATATCAATAAATAATTTCAAAACAGATATATGAGTAAAACCATATGATTCCCTAAATAATATTAGGCAGCAATTAAACTACTGCTCCAACAAGTAAATGTTTATCATATAACATTAAATAAAAAAGCAAAATAGAATTGTATATATACTTTGATTACAACTATCTACAAAGACAGATACGCAAAAGAACAAAATCTAAAAGGTCATACCAGAGTAAAAATGGATATTTAGAACAGGTAGAATCATGAGTACTTTTACCTTTCTTCAAAATTTTCAAATTACTGTACGTACTTATACTTTAAGAAGAAAGGGAGGAATTTCACATGATCACATACAAGCCTGAAGTTGTGCTTATGAATTCTGGCTGCATGTGGTTCTTAATTGGTTCACAATGGCCACCAGGAAAAGGCACAGAAATACTCCTCAGCATTAGGCAAGATAACAAGGAAAGCATTGATTAGAGACATTATCCGCTAATGTTATGAGGTAAAATATTTTAAGTATTTAGAATCTAATCAAAACTGTCATTATCTGGGTATGGTATTCTTTTTCAATCCTCTCCCTTAAAGCTTTCATCTTTCTTTTAAGTGCACAACTTTTGGCAATGTCATCTTCCTACTGTTAGTCTTTATTGAACATACAAAGAATTCCTTTGGATTGAATGAAATAAAACACTCTTCAGACTTGTAACACTGAAATTCAACCACAAGCACATGTGGGTTCCCTTCTGCTCACCGCTAATTTTCATTTTCTCTACACACTCTTGCTATGGTGTGTGTCTACTCATGTACACGTGTGTATCTGTCTTGCTTTTTGTCTCTTCAGAGAATAAATATTAAAAATATGAAATATGCAGCATAATTGAACATAAAATTGAATCATCATTTAAAAGAGTACCATGTTTCCCCGAAAATAAGACCTAGCCGGACCATCAGCTCTAATGCGTCTTTTGGAGCAAAAATTAATATAAGACCTAGTATTATATATTATATTATATTATATTACATTACATTATATTCCCAGTCCTATATTATATCAAAATAAGACCGGGTCTTATATTAATTTTTGCCCCAAAAGACACATTAGAGCTGATGGTCCGGCTAGGTCTTATTTTCAGGGAAACACAGTATTCATTTTGAATTTAAATACCTCTCCTAATGTGAAGAAGTTCGGAATATTCATGTTAGTTGGTAACTAAAACCATCCTAGATTGGGAAGTTAACCTAGTCTCTTTAAGGTCAATGAAGTTACTTTGTTCCAGTGTCAATTTTCTCCAAAGGCATCTTCAACCCACGGCAAACCCGCACATCATGCCCATGCCTGGTAATGGGAAAGCGTCCACATAGGAAGCACCCACTCCCTCTCTTCCCACGTCACCAAAGCACAGCTGCATTTTCAAGGAGAGGCATGGGTGTCCCCAGAGTTACCAACAGGCTGTGGCACATAGCCACAACTTTCCGAAAACTATAGATGAGGAACACGAGCCATTCTGCGGCATTTCTCTGGTATCACAGTGATCAGGTCTGTCTTATCATCACAGGGTTTCAATACCTCTGTTCCAAATTCCCAAGCTTCTCTACTTCACTCTGAAGAACATTCCTGTTCACTGATTCTATCAAGCCTTCTCTTTAAAACCTGAACTCCAAAGGCAGGGGCTGCTTCTTTGGTGTACAATCTGTACTCAAACCCAAATGCAGTAATTAACATGTGTTTTACAGGCATCCATTAATAACAATTAGCAGAGCCTCTGAAAGAAAGAGAAGTCCCAGTGAAGTTCCCAACCAAAATGATTAATAGTGCTCGGATTGGTGCTATTCCAGACGCCACCAGAAAATGCACAGAGCATAGAGGAAACATGGCATTTGACGGGGAACTGTTCACTCACGTGGCACCCATGTACTAAATGTTTGACCTAAGACGCAGTCTACTGCTTTGGTTAAGAACTCAGGCACTGGAATCAAAATTACTTGGGTTACAATTAAGCCTCTGCCACATTTTAGTTTTTTGTTCTGCTTTGTTTTTAATTTTTGTCAAGCTCCTGAATCCCACTGACTTTTCAGTTTCCTCATCTATCACATGAGGATAATAATCACAGAGACTCCACAGAGTTGTCCTGGGAATTTAATGAGGATAGCATGCTGCTACTGCCAGTAACTGTCATGACAACATCAGAGACATCATGCCAGGTAAAATAAATATCCACTATAGTACAAGGAACAACTTCCCTCTGATTCTTTAGAAGAAAATAAAAAGACAACTTTTCTTGTTACTATCCCTACTTAAGATAATTTAATGAATTCAAATTTCCATCGCAAAAAGGCATCAGTAAGTAAGGTAGCTTCTGATTAAGCCGTGCCTCCTAAAACAATCTTTATATGTTTTCCTTGCATGAGATGAAAAAGTCAAACTTTGTGTTTATATGAGTTTTTCATTTTAGATAAATTCAAACTCCACTTTCTTGTCTTTGGAGATAACAGAACATCATTTCCCATACTTCTCATTAAATCAGATCTCAGAATTTGAAGTTACGTGATAAAGCATTTCAGAAATACGCTTGATCTTTAATTTCCATTTCTCTGATTCTTAAAAATAGTAATACCCAAACAAGACAGATTAAAACAACAGCATTTATCGAAAAGAGAAAATAGATAACTGATTTAGGATTACTAATAAATATTTTATATGAAAATACTATTATCAAGTTATATTATTTATATACGATCTCTTCTGGCAAACATTCTTCTAACACTTTTTAATTCAACAAATAATCTTTTAGTTCCTACTAGGTAATCATGTCCCATGCTTGAAGCTGGCCATCGAAAGCCTAATACAGTTCACATTCTAGCTCTGTTACTATGTGAATTTATGTGACTTCTTTTTAATTCTGCACATCTCAACCCATCTCGCAAGTTTACTATAAGAAAGGTGAGCATGTTTGGCATAGGTCATAAGGAAGAATGTTTAGGGGGCATTTTTCTGAAGAAGGAATAAAATAGACTAGAATAGAATAGAACACATTATTAAATGCCTTATATCTGATAGCACGGTGCTTGGCACAAGGGAGCCACCTACAGAGGAGACAGACATGATCCCATTCTCCATGGAATTCACAGTGTTAAAGAGAAAATGGAGAATAAAATGGAGAACAAAACAAGTAAACAAGCAAAGAAAAAAAATAGCAATAGTTAGAATAAGTGCTGTGATGGAAATAAGATGGCTATTGAGACAGCAATAATGGAGGAAGGAAATGCTTAATATACAGTATCAAGGGAAGACCTCTCTTCACTTTCTTCATATAAAACAGTCTCTGTCCATTTTTATATTGGGGTGTTGGGTTTTTGTGTCAATTTATAGAAGTTTTTAATACATTAAATTAGGTTTTGTCTGTAACAGGAGTTGCAAAACGTTTTCTCTAATTTGATGTTTCTTATAGCCATGTTGGCCGTGCAGAAAGTTTGCTTTTATGTAGTAAAACTTATGACTCTTTTTATTATGGTTCTGGTTTTTCTATCACAGTTGAAAAAACTTTTTTCATGCTGAAGTTATATAGAATTGTCTCATGATGTCTTCTAGTACTTTCATGGTTTATGTTTTACATTTACATCTATGATCCATTAAAGTTCCTGCTGGTGTAAACTATGAGTCATGGATCCATTTTTTCTCCAATGGATACTGTGGTGGCTCCTCATTATTTGTTGAAAAGTCCATTTTCCCCTTTGATATTACATGCCACCACAATTCACACACACATTCTATATTCTTTTCCATTAATCTTTCCCTTCATGTCTTAGAACCAAATTGTCTTAATAACTGAGGCTTAATATGTTTTAATCTATAGTGGGGCTAATTCCACATCATTACTGTCTTTTTGCTGAATTTTCCTGGCTTTTTGTGCTAGTATTTTTTCCACATCAACTTTAGATCAGCATATCTAGGTCCAAAAAATACCCTGTAGGTTTTTTGTGGACGTCACATAAATTTATAGAATGAATTAGGAGAAATTAACAAGATGCTGAGACGTTCCATGGTGCAATATTCCAATTATTGAAGTATTCTTTTGGTAACATTAGAAGCCTTTTAAAGTTCCCTCTTCCCTCCCCCATATATAAGCCCACACATTTCTTGTTAAGCATATTGCTATTTTATATATTTTTTTGATGTTGAAAATTGGGGGTCTTTCTTTCATTGTATCTCCTAAATGGCTGTAACTCTTAATGTACAGAAGCTATTGATTTTGCATCATTTTTTTTTTTTACCGCTGTTTGGAATTTTTTTAATCTGTAAGAATTTTCAGCTGATTCTTTTGGTTCTCCAAGTATACAATCATATAAGCTGAAAATGTTTCCAAATTTTTATATCTCTCATTTCTTTCTCTTGTCTAAATGAATTGGTCAGTACTGCAGAACAGTGTTAAATAATAGTGGTGATAATGAACTTCATTATCTGTTTCTGAAATTACCAAGAATGCTTCTCGTGCTTCTCCATTAAGTATGATAATGGATTTGGGATTGAAATAGATATAGTTTATCCAGTTAAGAAAATATCTATCTATTCCCAACTGTATTAGAGGTTGTTCTTTTTTTTTAAGTATGAATATTAAATGTTGTTGCCCTTTCACATGTATGACTAAAATCACGAGCTTCTCTCCATAAATGTAATGTTAATAGATTTCTTTTTATTGAAACACTATGTTCCTGAAATAACCACCCCCCACCCCCGTCATCAAGATGTTTTAGTCTTTTAATGTGTACTAGGTTCTGTTCATCAACATTTTATATAGGATTTTTGCATAGTTATTTGCATGAACATGAATATGAATGATTCTAAAGTTTTCTTTTAAGTGCAATCTTTACTAAATGTTGATGTCAGCATCATGCACACAGCATTTTTAAAATTGTTAAATTTCCTTTTCCTGTTCTCTGGAACAGTTTAAATACAATTGACTTATCAGGTTTTTAAGGGTTTGGTAGAATTCCCTTATGAAATCATCAGGGCCTAGATTTCTGTCCCTTCTTCTCCCCCTCCCCACCAGCCCCAGTTCATTTGTCTATTTTTATTTTCTATACATTTTGGAATCTTTAGTAAATTATCTCTCTCTAGAAATTGAACCACTTTATTTAGTTTTTCAAAGTACTCACCTAGAGTTTAGAAAACAACATTTCTTATTGCTTAAATTTCCAGCATTTTTAGAATCCTATTTTTCATACATTACATATTTGTGGCCTCTACCTTTTTAAACTTACATTAACTAACATTTTTTCCCAAAGAAGTACATCTATTTATCTCTTATCTAATTTATTTATTTCTGTTTTTATATTTTTAATTATCTCATTTTGCTTTGCATAGATTGATTTTGTTGTTTTCTTCTGACTTCCTAATTTACTACTCAAAACAGTAAATTTATACTTTTTCTTCTGGGAGCTGCTTATCTATACTCGTATACTGTAGATTCTGATATGCTGTGTTTTTATTGTATTTATTTTCTAGATTTTAATAATTTTAGTTTTGATTTCCTCTTTGACATGACTTTGATAGATTTTTACATTCAATGAATTGTTTTTAATATTTTTCTCGTTATTAATTTCTAATTTTGCTGCACTGCGATTAGTACAATTTTCCTTAGACACCATAAATACTTAGTTTCTGTTAATATTCCATGATCATTGAGAAGAAGGTGTATCTCTGTTTTTAGGAAACATGGTTTTATATATTAATTAGATCTATCTTATTAATTATGTTAACTAGGTCTTATAGATTTACATAATTTTGTCCACTTGATCTGTCAAGAACTATGGAAGAAAATTAGGGTTCTTACTCTAAAACACTTCTACTTCTGTCAATATTGCTTTGTTCTATCAATTATACATATGTCACTGTTATATGTTCACTGTGAATATTTCAATATATAAAGTGTTATTTTGTCTTGTTTAACATTATAAAATGATCTTTTTGACGTATTTCAGGTTAATTTGACTTAAAGTAAACCTGGTCTTATATCATCAAGATCCTGACCATACCTTGTTTTAATATACATTTGAAATCAATGTGCTTATTTTACCTGACATTTTCTTTCCCTCTATTGTCCCACTTTTGTAAGGTTAATTCTTTCTACTGTCAGCACAACTAACATTATAATTTGATATGCTGTCCTAATCCCCATATTTGTTTTACTCTTAGTCAATGAGTTACATGGACCCAGGGCTCAAAGCTAGTACTTTTGCGATAGTTTTTACAGACATCTCTTGAATGACTATAGTTCATCTTTTTAAAAAAACCCTGAGTTGTGTATGTTCAAAATCGTTTGCTATTGCTTTTGTACTTGAATTACATTTTTGCTCGTTATAAAATTCTTGAGTCACACTCGTTCTACTATCTTCTGGCACTGACTGTGTTATAGAGTAATTTAAGGTCACAGGAACCTTTTTCTTCTGCAAGTGACTTCTTCCTTGGTCACCCAAAGGATTCATTCATGATCTCTGATGTTAAGCAATTTAACTTGGGTATGTTTTTATGTTCATGGCTCTGGGGCAATTTCCACTGGGTTTGGTACACTTTTTCAACATTTAAGTTCAAGTCTTCTTTAATTGATGAAGCTCACTTAATTTATATCTGCAAATATTTATTTTGTCAATAATTTCCATTTTCTTTATCAGTGACTCATAATGTACATGATTCATTTCCTTTGCTGGGCTTCTTATAGGAACCATCTTCTCTCTGATCCATTTAAACTCTTTTTAAATTTCTGTTTCATTTTGTTCACTTTTCTCACATCTGTCTTCTAGATCTTCATCATGTTTTCAGCAGTGTTTATTCTTTCTTAATTTTCCTGCCAATTTCGTTGATGGTTTTATTTTTCTCTTCTATTTCTTCCTTGAGTCTCCCCACTGTTCACCTACTATCTCTTTTCTGACTTCTTGTATTTTTGATTTATGCTAATCCTTCATAGACACATTTATTTCTTTAAGGTTTTGTTTTTGCTTTATTTTTAAATTTATGGCACAATGTCCAAAAACCATTTTTATTTCATGGCCACATTGCTTTGTTTTGTTTTTTTCTCATAAACTTCCCTTACCTAGCTTTTGGTTTTTCCCTTTGTTTCCTCATATTGTATCTTGCAATTAAAAAAAAAAAAGAGAGATCTTGGACTGGTTCTTTTTTGTATCACAGTATTGAAACTGATAATTGTTTTCTATACCAGCTAATTGCTGGAGGTTCATGGGAGGAAGCATCCAGGGACATACATGGCTCAGCGTAACAGCACTTTCACTCCTGATAAAGTATGTTGTTTGTATGTTGATTTGCTGATGTGGCAGTTTTCTGAACTCAAACACTCTTTTCTCCACTGCAACAGAGACTGGCCATTTGCTGAAAGGATGGCCTGTGTTTCGTGTGGTTGGCCCATCTTCTTCACTGCTGAGACCCGTCTGTGAAGACCTGCCCTCTGATGCTACAACCAATCTGTCCTGTTATAAAAATGGCGTTCAGACAGTGCAACTTAGCGTGCATTCCTCTGTCTTCAAAAACAGTCCTCTTATAGTGCTGCATCCTGTCTCCATTCTTGTCCATTTCCACATCCTTACTGTACAATCTCCACAGCTTTGGGCAGAAATTTCATTTGGGGGGGCGGGGGGAAATCTGGGGTTTTAGCAATCTCCTAGTCTCACCCAAAATGGCTGTTTACATTTTTGTTTCTCATTACCTTGTTGTTTTGGATAATTTCAAGGAAGAAGATGGCATAATGGGACTTTAAAACTACCACATTCAAATCAGAGGTCCGATCCTAAATTCACTAATTTTTAGTTTTAACAATTTAATATTCTCAGAATCCACGTGTCTTATATGTTTAGGAATTGAGTTGGAAGTACTAGAAATAATAATGGCCATCTGCTTTTTGTCTGGCACTGTACATACACATACATTTATTTTATTGTGTACTCTTCAAAACAGCCCTGAAAGTTAGGTATTATTATCTTCATTTTACAAATGAATTGCAGAGCCCAGATTTCGACCTGGATCTATCTGACTCTAAAGCCCACATTCTTTACTCCAAACCACACTCAAATAAGTCCCTATTCTCTAAAGGTAATTTTTAAATGTTTAATTGTTATAGAAACAAAAGAATTCCTGATTGATTAGATTCTGGCATCATTGCTTTGTTTTGGAATCTAAGTTTCTTTAGTCTCCTCCAAATACTTTTTTTTTAAAGCACTGGTTACATATAGTAGAAAAAATTTAGAACAGAAAATGGTTGCATGTTATTGAGCAAGGACTGGACTTCCTAAACTGTAAAACCACAAAGCCCAACATAACACAACCAATATGCTGTTTGGTTTTGTCCCCTAAGCAACTGACCAAACACCATGATAAACGTGCCTGTCAATAGATTTGACAAAGATGAAGAATGTAGACACACCCCCTACCTAAAATATAAACGTTGAATGAATATAACAGAAATAACAAACAGGCGAGAATTCAAGTGACAAACAATTTAAGAGTAAGATTATAAATGCTTCACTTTGGGCAGAATTGATATAATTATTTCTGAATAATTTTAAGCTTGCTACACGTATGAAAACTCCAAACATCCAATATTTCAAACATAGTTACAGATAGAAATTAGCAATTGCTAACACACTTGTCTTGCCATTCAAAATAAAGAAAGCAGTGCACAAATCTTCCCTATTTCAAAATAAAGTTTTATTCACAATTAATAGCTATCCTCTCAGGATGGCATTAAAAAAAAGACACAATAGAAGAGCACTGTATTTCAAGTCAAGACCTGTGTTTTTATACAAGTTCTATGTTATTAGTGGTATGAATTTGGACAACTTACTTAGGTCTCTAAGGTTCAGTGCCTTTGTGGATAAAACAGACTTGGAAATACCTCTCCTAAGTGTTTCTGTGTGGCTAATACCTGTGTACAGCTAGCATAATTTCTAATACATATTAGATGCTTAGTAAGTATGTACTGAATCTACATAAAATTGTGAACAATTTCTTGTTTCTCATTTCTGTTGCCTTAAGATCTAATAGAATAATGGTAACAAAACTCTACTCAGAGTTTTTCTCAAGGATTTTTAGCCTATAGTTGCATTAATTCTCCACTTATTTCTTCTTCCATGTTTGGCCACATATATAAGAGTTAACTTTAGAATACAATAAAAAGGTTTGAAAACACGTAGGCTATGGAATGAAACAAACATGAATACTAATTTTGATGTTGCTGCTTACTAGCTATAACAAGTTAATTAATATCTCTCAGCCTCAGTTTCCTCATCTGTAAGATTGGTTTGAACTGAATGGGACAGGATATGTAAACACATATATGTAGTAGGCATTCCATAAAGATTAGCTGCTTCTCCATGAAAATGCCAAACGTCTTTACAGTTCCAGTTGTGCTTGCACCCAGTGTATACGTCCATTTGCTCCTGGGATCCAGCCAGAGCTTAGCCCACGGTAGGTATTAATCTATAAGCATGTAGTAGCTCCTATTAGAAGGCACTGCACTGTGGCTTGCAGAGAGGATGTATTTTATTGGGTTACATAATTTGAGCATTCTCAGTTTTTCAACCCCTGATCCCAAACAGCTTATAATTTAGTAGGAAGATAAAAATGAATCATATAAGTACAAACAACACTGTTGTGAGCTAAGTATGATGCAAAAAAAGCCACAGGAATTTAGAGAGACAATATTCACATCTCTAGGGGAACTAAGCCTAAACACACAAGGAGTTTGAAGGACAGACATCCTGTGCTCCAGTTCTGCTGGACCACTTACTAGCAGCATGACCTTGGGTGACTTACTGAAACTCCTTTGGCCTCACATTCCTCATCTATAGAATCGACCTTCCCAGAATTGTTGAGAGGATTAAACAAAATTGAAGCATAAAGCCCAGCACTCAACTCACATGAGTTAATGATAATATCATTATCGCCTAAGTCTCCCAGCTTTTTGAGGACAGACTATTTTTACATCTAATCCCATTTCTATCAAAGATACACTGTCAGTTCACCCATAAAATGTTGCTGATGGTGACTAACACAAACATATAAATTGTTGTTAGTTCCACTGTTCAGATACACTTGGGAGAAAAAAACATAGAAATAGTACCACATTTGGTAAAGCAATAAAAATAAAATAACACACTTGACTGCACTATGCACCTAGGTCATTTAATTACTTCTTTCTAGAAGTCTGGGTTGTTTTAATTCTAAATTGAAAATACTGCTTCGTGGTTGAATCTTAGTTCTTAATTTAGAAATCAAAAGAAATAAGGAAAGACACGCAGGTCCTCTGGGTGGTTTATTTTTCCAGAACAGGATCTTTTACTTCGGTTCTATCTTCTGGCATTCAGACATGTGAACGGCTCAATCGACTCGACTTGGATTTCGCTAAAACCACAAAGCCAAGAGATGGCGCCTGGGAAACCCGTGACTAACTTCAATCATAAAAATGAGCACCTTTGCCAGAAATCTGTAAATCGAGGCAACATCACATTTGTAGTCAATTGAGGCAATAAAAACAACAGCAACAAAAAAATATTAATATGTAGAGGTATGAAATTAACATTAAACATCATTTACACTTTACCTTAAATTTCTAAAAGCATTTTTTAAATATCTTGCCCACTCTTTTACACTTATTTTCCATGTTTGTCTTAGATACGCTGTTGATTAGAGGGGGGAAAAATGAACTACCTTTTTCCATAAAATAATATTGTCTCAAGACAAGAATATATTGTTCCCCCAAAATTATTATATCTAATAAAATATTCTCTGTTAAGGGAAAAAATCTTAATGTTCAATCAAAGATAATGAAATAAATGAACAGAGCACATGTAACATTTTAAATACTGTTTTGCAATAATGTTAATTCCTTGTGGAAATACTCATGATGTATTTAAGAAGGGGGACGTGAAAGATAAAAATAAAATATCCCATATAATCTCCATTTGAAACAAAAAGAAAAGAAAGAACAGTGAAAGAAGGGGAGAGAAGTAAAGGAGACAAAAGAAATATACCAAATTTTAACAGTAAAATTATTAGAATTTTGCTGATTTTGTTGTTCTTTATACTTTTATATGGTTTCCAAGTTTTCTACAAAGAACATGAATTGCTTTCATAAGCAAACAAACAAAAAACCCTTAATCTTAAGTATTCTCTGTCAAATAGGATACTTCCTGTCCACTACACGGGTATTTTCTGTCAAGAAAAACACTACTCATTTTTAAAATTAGGAAATCCTAAATGAGGAAGTCCATATCTTCAGCTAACATTTTATTTATTTTGGATGCACTAACTCCTGTTAGGCAACCAATATGCCACTGAATCTCACTGAAACAGATGCAACAAAAGACTAATTTCGAATGCTAGCCAAAGATAGATTTTTTTTTTTTTTTAACCTGACCCTTTAGTTAAAAACACTTACTGGCTGCAGGAAAGCACTCCTGGTATTCTAATGGACTCAGTCATCAGATTCACGCATCTGATAAGTGAATTACATTTTAGAAAGTTGGTTTGGTTGCAAGTTATATGTATCAATCTGGGCAAACAAATTGTCCACTGTTGTCTGCAACTCAGCAGGAATTATAGTAAACTACCCTCAAACTTGCTTACTATGTATTAGTTTTCTTACTAATACATGACAGGAATTTCCTAAACCCTTCCACGCATAAGAAAATTTATTTCCCTTAGCTTAAACATATAGCAAACACCTACTTACTGACATACAGTTACTGTGAACTTAAAAAGAGAGAAGACAAAACTTGGAGCTAATTTCAGAATTCTTCTCAATGTACGTACCTTTAGTTAAATTATGCCGGAAAATGCTAGCCTTCATATTGGTCTCTACTGTGAGGTACACACATTCCAAAAGGGTGCATTAGAGTATTTGTATGTGAGAGATATTGGTTCATATTTATTTATCTGAACTATTTATAATATTTTTTTTGTTTTCAGTCCAAATAATTTATTAGAACAATAGTACTTGTATGTGATTTATGAGTTACTATACATACTATTACTCTTACATACTCAGTATTTTTTATCAATAAGAGTGTTTGATTTTAGAAATTTGAAATTTGATGATCAGGCCTGACAAAAGAAATGTCTATGTAAAAAGTATATACCAGGGGGGCCAAAAAAATGTATATACATTTTAAGAGATGTTATCTTAAAATGTGTTAAATATATATATATATATATATATATATGCAAATATATATATATGCAAATATACATAGTCACGGATGTAAAGTACAGCATAGGGACTATAGTCAGTGATGTTTTAACAGCTAATTATGATGTCAGAGCGTAGTAGACTTGAGGGGGATTATCATTATGAGAGGGGTGTAAATGTCTAATCATTATATTGTTTTGTACACCTGAAACTAATATAAAAAAACAAAACTTGAAAAAGTCTATATATAAAAATCAGTATGCTAATATCTACTGGAGCAAGTATCTTTATCCAGCTCAAGGCTGGTCATGCAGTTTTTTTTTTTGCATGCGGTTTATTGCAAGTACTTCACAACCACAAAATATTGCTACGTGGCATGAAAATACTATATATTCTATCAATATTGTTTCCCACAAAGTATTCTCTGACGACTCAAATGTATGTGGCTAATTGCCTCCAGCTTGATTTTCATCATATAATTAATCCCCTAAATTCCAAAGCTGCAAAGAGCAACAAGTACCACGAACTTAAATACAGTTTTTCAGACTATGTTTTAAAATTCACTATTTGTAGCCTTTTTTAACTCAAAGAAAACAATTTTAATTTCAGAGAAAGAGAGATTACCTCAAAAACTGAAGTCACTGGGAACCAAATCTTTCTCTTCTGATTAGTTTGATCTCGGTCTGTTGATGACCTATCCTACCAACTAAGAATATGTATTATTGGGGCTGCCTCAGCTTTACCATTTTAAGTCCCAGATTAAAGGACATGAATGAAGAATGCCTTGAACTGTAAAATGAATATGGCAAAATTCCATCCCAACTTGTATGGCCCCTTGAGTGACAAAAATAAAGCTACTGGGTGAAATGAAACGGGAGGCTACATTCATTTGGGATACGTGCCCCTAGCCAATTTTGTCTCTTGGAGAATAAGAACTAAGTAACCTCAGAGACTGTATCAACACTTGGCCCTGCTGACAGTTTCCAATCAAAGACCTATAGCACGCACATATTGGTCAGCCCGTTGGCAGTGGTTCCTGTACTCCCTTACCCCCTTTATCACAATTCATTGTGTTTTTCTCCTTTCTGCTATTTCCTTCATCTACTTCCTGCTCCCTCTCTGGGTTTTTATTTCTACTCCTGTGCCTTACTGCACCTTTAAGAGGTCATGTTAAACAGGTTATATGGCAAGACGCATTGTTAGTAAAAGGAAAATAAGATTACATTTCAGAATTTTGGTTGGGGTTCATAATATTGAACTGATTTATTAACCATGCCACTGTAAAAACATCAGTGATTCAATATAATTCCTTGATTTGTTTTGGATTTCTCGTTTTAAAATATTTGGGGCAATTCCTTTATAAGATTGCTTCTTTCTGCAATTCTTTCCAAACAACAAAAGAAGAATAATTTTTAAATTAAAATATGTAAGAAGATTATAAGGAGTTATTTTAAAAAGCCATTATAATCAGAGAAGTAGGTGCAAAATCATTGAAAAGACAGGAAGAAAATAATCAATCGATTTTAATGAGATATTTTTCTCAAGTGTCTGACTGAAGTGTTCTAGTTTTTGAAAACATACATAAGGATGCAGATTTATGTAATATCTGAGAATTCATGGGCAATGAGAAAATGTAAAGAGAATGATGAATAGAAAAAAAAAATGCTATTTTCCAAAAACAGGGAAAGAGTGACAAATACTGGAAAGCATACATAGACTGGTAAGCTTAATTTTCAATTCAAAAAAATGTCTAAAATGGTCATGAATATGTACAAAAGATGTAGTTGCATGTGAATAAAAATAAAATATATCAAGCTGGCAGCAGTTCCTTTAAAAAACAAATATGGCTTCTATGGTGATACACCAAGGAACTGCATAACATAGCTTGATTAAATTACGGTTTAAATTAGAAAAGAAGCATGAAAGCAGATGTTTATTTTCAACTATACCCAGGTAGGACTGAGAATAATTTTCCAGAACACAGCTTTGTCCATTACAATTTATTGTACTGTGAAACCCAGTATATACTGGGAAGTATTTCCCCACCCCTGTTTCTAGCACTAAATCTCAATGTTATAGTATATAGATGTTCCATAAAACATATTCTATTTAAAAGTCAAGAGAATAAAACATATAAGTCAGAGACTTATCAAGAATTGCTTGGTGTAGAGGAAAAAGACAAGACTCAAATGTCAGGGCTTCTTCCATTTTCAAACTGTCAGGTTCTAGCTCTATTTCTCTTCAAATTAGAGGTTATATTTGACTGCTCACATCTAAAACTGCTGTTTTCCTTTTTGGAATTCCAGTTTATCTCTCAGAACAAAATATGCAGTATCTTCATCAGTGAATAACAAAACTCCATAGATGTAGAAGTGACATATAAGCCAAATATGCTTACGTGAACTAACACTCTCCAAAACTCCACTATAGTTTTTCTGTCGCTTTTGAGTAAATTCCATATTCTGTGGATCCACTCATCATTTCTCAATTCTTTCTTCATGATGGATCTGAACTTGGTTTTGCAGTTACTTCTACTTCAGTTTGTGGTGTGTGTATTTTGTAGGAATACAGGTAAATCAAATGTAATATAAGAAAATTATAACAATTTACATGACAGCAAACTCAAACTCAAGGTTCAAAACCAAAAATAATGCAAAAGAGTAACAAAAAATTTTCCTATTAAACTGCAAATGATGGTTATAGTATATGTATACAGAATTTAAGATGTGTGCTTCATACCATGACATACAAAATTCCTTATAAAATGATTGACCAGGATTTTGGTTCTATCACAAGAGTCAACCCTCTGGAACAGTACATTTGTTATTGAGCACTGGAATACAGCGCCACCTACTGGTACTTCCAGATCCATGTTAAAAACCCTTCGAAGATTAGTCCTAAATTTGTTTTTTCAAAACTTACCTAAAACCTCCATAGCAATATAACTTACAAGATTAATTAGGATTTGATTTTTCTTAAAATGTGTCCAAGAGTAAAATTAAATATAAATTACTCTGCTTTTGTACTAACTTTCTACTCTGGCTTATATTTTCACATTTTAGCTAGGTAGTTAAAAACCTCGGTAATTAAACGTAATTTACCCTGTTCCCATGCACCCATGTTTCAATTTTAATAAATGGACAAACGTTATATGACTTAGTATATATCTGTTGATTGACTGATTGATTGATTGGATTGATTCATTGATTCATTCATTTACAGATACTAACTGAGCAGCTACATATTATGGGCCAAGTCCCCTGTTAGGCTTTGGGAGACAGAATTGAGGAAGGCAGACGTGAACTTTATAGTTGAGGGACAAAACTACACAAATCCTTACTCAAGCTGTCTCTATCATTTCAAGCAGGTGCAGTGAGGAAATAAAGAAATGCTCTCAAGAGAAAAGCATGTGAAAAGTATACCCATGTACACCGTCATAATAGTTATTTCTATAAAACTGCAACACTGTAAATTTGGAAATTTATGCTATATATTTTCTCTCTTACATTAAAAGGAAGTTTGGATTTATTCCCATCTCAGTAAGTATGAAGCATCTCAATGGAAAAATATTCATGTGTATGAGTTTGTGTGTGTGTGTGTGTTTATGAAAGCATCAATATTGGGGTAATTAAGAGCTAGAAAGTAATCTAGTGAATAACTAAATTGCCAGAAACATTTTCAATACTTTTCCTCAATTATTCAATTATTCTTACTTTATGTACAAATACAATTGTTTCAAAGCCTAATATCCATGCTAAATATTTACCTTTAAATATTTACAAAGTGGCCTTTGCAATGGGAAGCAGATCATAAATATAATTTTCACTTCTTAGATCTCAAATATTATGTGTTGTATAACCAACAGATAACCAGAGAATGTGAAAAACGATTAATAAGGGGCATTGCAAATAAGAAATCACTTTAATTTTTACCGGAGCTGCATATGGCAGCACACCTTTTTTTAAAAAGAAATAGTGTCAGTAAGACAAAATTATATTCATTTCTCCCTGTCAATTAACTCTTAAGATGATCCAGTCTCTTCTATACTCATGTGTTGTCCACTGAGAAGCATGCATGTTTGTATGTGTGTGTATATTATGTTTTTCAGTTAAACATGTCAAATATATAACTAAAATTAATATTTCAGTAGAAAGATATTGATTGAGAGGAAATCAGCCAAATAATGTAGGTTGGGCACCTCAGCAATTACCCCATCTACCATTTCAGCACTCATGCCGTTTCTTTCCTTGTTATCGTCACTTATATCTTGCCCCCAAAATAACAACATACTATTAAGCAGATGTAGTTTTTTTTTGTTGACCATCTGAAACAATTATATACTACCTACAGATGAGCTGATGGGGTTACTAAAAAGTGAGACTCTTAGAGCTTTAATTCACAAGCTCTACCTTAAATAAAAAAATATGTAAATGACCTTGACAAATACTATTAAATCTGTCTCGTTTTCTTTTTTTAATTATTTATTTATTTTTTCAGTTACAGTTGACATTCAATATCATTTTATAGTTTTAAAGCTTTTTATTAAAATATAGCTAACGTACAATATTATATTCGTTTCAGGGGTACACCATAGTTATTCAAGATTTATAGACCTAAAGAAGTGATCACCATGATAAGTCCAGCAACCATCTGACACCCTACCACACTATCACAATATTATTGACTACGAGTATATTCTCCATGCTGTACATTACATCCCCATGACTTCTTTGTTTTATACCGAGAAACTTGAGCCTTATATTCCCCTTCACCTTTCCCCCTTCTTATTTTTTCAGTTACAGTTGACATTCCGTATTATTTTATATTAGTTTCAGGTGTAATGTACAGTGGTGAGACATTTATATAATTTACTCAGTGATTTCCCCCGATTAGTCTAGAACCCACCAGACACTATTCAGAGTTGTTGCAAATTTATTGATCATATTTTCTACACTGTATTTACATCCCTGTGACTATTTGGTAACTGCCAATTTGTATTTCTTAATCCCTTCACTTTTTTTTACCCAGAACTTTAATTCACAGGATCTGCCTTAAATTGAAAATAAATGACCTTTGTAAATATTATTAAGTCTGTCTCCAGTATCCTATAACATCACAATTCTTAAGGAAATACCCTAGAAACTAGTTCATCTCATTAGCTGAGGCAATCTTAAAATATCTACCAAGTTTTAAAAACACAAATATGCAAAAATATGTCAAAAAGGAAGATCTCAGTTAGGCTACTTCAGTATGTTCAGCGTTTTCTTCTAATGTTTTAGTTAAAATAATCCAATGAAGGCATATGTATATATAATTATATATACATTTATTTTTTTTCAGAGAAAGAGAGAGATCATGTTGCCCTTTCTTTCTTGTTAATTTCCTAGCTTAAAAATAAGTTTCATAAGAAAAGAGGTTATACCAACAGACCCTTCTACCAAAATCGTATTTCCCTGTTTCAAGTAAGCCTGATATACAGAGAATGACAGCTGTCATGGCCCCAGATGAATATACAAAGTTCAGCGGAAGAAGCACCAGTGCAGGGTGGGGCACACATACTTCTTTGTGAAGTCTGACAAGAGAATCTAGTGTACTCTGTCCCTCAGATTGATACCCCAAAATTACTTTTTTCTTTAAGCATTTTTTCAAAATTGTATTAGACCACTTCTATCTTTAGTCTGAAACGTAAGGTCATGTGGAAAAGAAATAAACACATCAGACTAAAACTCCTAGATGCACAAAATATTTGAGATTGCATTTCATGACACTTGAAAAACATTCCGTGACAAACTTAACTTGTTTGAGCGATTGGGGGTGTGGGGTGTTTTTAATAAGCAAATACAGATGTTGAAGGAAAAACGTTTAGATTTTTGACACTGTTCTTTGCTAACAGAATTACAAATGTTTTCCATAAGCAAACAATGTTGAAATGTCTGAGTATTTTTTTCTTAAACCACCACCCAGCTGAACTTTGAAAAATGGAATTTACCAATTTAGTGTTAATGAGCTTATATATCTGACATTTTCTGATACATATTTCTTTGTACTTTTACTTTCTATGTACTTTATAAATTTTAATAATCAGGGAGAATTCATGGTCTTCCCATGTTGTGCGCGCGTGCGTGAGCATGCATACACACACACACACACACACACACACACACACACACACACACACTCTTGGTATTTATTCAACTGTCACTCTTTAGGAACATATTTAAAGTTGTCCAGAAACAGACTGTGGGATGAAATATTTCATTTTACTACTTACAGCGGTTTGGATCCATCTTTATGTAATATGCAATACTACCTATATTTAAGTACTCACTGTCAAACATTGAAAAATATTCAACAAGTAAATATTGTTGAAAAAAATATTCAACAAGTAAAGCACTGATGCAAGTTTTCTTATTTTTGAGTTTCACTTTCAGTCCTTTCTGTGATGCCTCTGAATCTTTTTATTGGGCCAAATAATTTTTTTTTTCCTTTTAGATTTAAAATGTTTACTGAGTATAATTTGGTAAGTTTCACCTCCATCTCATCCCAAACTCTGTGCAAATGCAGAATTCTCCCAACCATTAAGGAACACTTTCTAAATTCAGTTACAATGCAGTTGCCCTATTGAAATACTATGAGCTCACTGATTAATTAAAAAGTTGATGGATGAAAGGGGAGTGGGTTGAATAATTTCACTGCAGAATATGTCTTCCCTCTCATTCACTAGCGTGATGAAGGCTCAAATAAATCTGCTTCTCTTGTGCTTTGCAGTGCTACAAATTAAGTGTCAAAAGATTACTTTGCAATTATCAATAATCCCCGAAAAGAGCTTCCATGATGAGCTTGCCTCTTCAAGAGTTTATTACCTCACCTTTAATATCCTCACTAGATAAGATTTATAAGTAGGGCCAAAGGAATGCCAGAATACCGAATAAAAATGGATGCCAAAGAGAAAAATAATACTATAAGGATTGCCTAAATTCTGCAACAAACATTTTGAAGTTTCTATTAATAGTAGGTAGTGGTAGGGGTTTGAATTGCTTCAGAACGTATCTTAAGCCTTTCAAAGTAGTGATTAATAGCTAAATGTAATTTACTAAATCTGATAAATGTAGACAAAATCTAAATACTTTTGGAATACTTCATACTTGTTTGATCCAACATCCACATATAAGAAAGCATGTAAAGATCCTACTTAATATTATTTTCAGAAATACCGAGGGCAAGGATCAGCTTTTTATCAACATTATCTTCCTATCTCCATCACCCAGCTGAATACAAGATGCATAGCCGACATTTCAGGAGTCCCCAAAACTACTTTACATACAGCAATTAGGAATGTCCAGTGAGCTATATAAAACTATATATATATATATATATATATATATATAGAGAGAGAGAGAGAGAGAGAGAGAGAGAGAGACATATATATATTTGTATCTATATCTATATATATTCACATGTGTATGTACATATGTATATATAATTATATATATATATAAAACTGTTAACAGAGTACAGAAAAAAACATATTTTGTTAATTGTCTCTCAAAGATTGCTATTAACAAAAGTTATTGAGAGTATTTCAAAATTAAAATTCTCGGGTACACTGCCAAAAATCTCTTTTCCAGAAAATAGCCTCAGTCTCCAGCCCTGTCTGTAAAATGGGGATTTTACTATAGTAAAGGAAAATACTTGGCCTCTATTTTATTCTTAGACATATGTTAGGAATGAAAGAGATGTTAATAAAGTGCTTATGTGTCCTTTGGGAGAAAAATTCTGTACCAAGTGCTATCATAAGGTAGGTCAAAATATAATTTGACAAAAGGTAATTACCCATTTGAATCCTTCAGCGCTGGATCACAGAAGAGGAGGGTGGGTAAAGTAACCTTGAACAAGTGATCTGGTATAAATTAATAACTATCCATTCCAACGAGTCAATCCATTACGTACTGCCTATTGCTATTTCCCTTCGGAATACTTTCAACTCTTACAAGAGTTGCCCAAAGATCCATGTTGGATGCCATCACATCATTAACATTCAAAGGAAGAAACAGTGATCTTCCAAGACAAATGGAACAGTTAAACCTCTCGTGTCATTCAGATGCCTGAGGAGTCGAGAAACAAGAATGCACTTTGAAGGATCCCCTTATTTCACACAGTTCATCGAGTTGCAAAGATGGAAATAAAATATGAAATGCAGCTGCAGGTTTATTCCCACAGAAAGAAAATCTTGTGGGAAGCGTCGCAATACATTCAAAAAATTAATGAGTAGTCCATAACACAAGCAATAACAAAGACAAATTAGAGATAATTTGCCGGGCTTTAAGTGATTTTTCAATGAATTATTTTCATAATCATTTGGAAATTTCAATACAAACCAGAACTGTCTCTCTACACCCAAAAATTAGATTAGAAAGTTCCATGCCTTAAATGCTTCTAAAGGAAAGCATTTCTGTCACTTGTTTTTCTGAACAAAATAGTGTTTCCAAGCTATTTACTTTTTAGAAAACTACTAAGTTATACTACTTATCTCTTATCTTTCAGACTACAAGGTATAGAAGATGTCTTCTTGTCATAAAAGAATTTTTACAGAAAGAATCCAATATAAGATATAAAATTCATAAAAATGAAGGAAGTGATACTAAAGATAGGAATGCAAGGCTCATTCTCACAAATTATAAATAATGTTGGAAAACTTATTTTAAAGGAGTTCTTGAATCCTATACCAAAAAAAAAAAAAAGTCATCCAAGAATATCCTTTGGCCGAAACTAGTTTTATTCTCAAATATGTGTGTTTGTGAGCATGTATGTATGTATCTGTGTGCACGTGTCTATTTGCTTGTGAGTGTGTAGGTATGAGTGTAGGTACACAGGTATTTGTAAGTTAATGTGTGTGTATATGAGTGTGCATGAGTGTGTGTGTAAATTTGTATTTGCATATATATATGACTACATGAACACGTGTGCATGTTTATGACTGCATTTGTGCATGTTTGCATGTGTGTACATGTGTTCATGTGCTGGTTTGCTTTCCTTAATCAGATTTATTCTTCATGTTCTGAGAAGCAATCTTTTTTCTTGTTTGTGAACTATGCCAAGTTGTGTAAGAGCTAAAGAAGATGAAGTCTGAATATTGACCCTATGGTACCAAAATGTAACTTTATTTTACAAGGACTATGTAATCTTCTCAGGAAACAATCCCACTGAAGTATTAAATATTTTCATATCATTCAGGGATTGTGAATGTTCTTGGATAGTTGGGATAAAGACTTTATTTTAACAGCAAACAAGTTTTCCTTATTTTACAGTCTTCAACCTACAAGTAGCTCACACTTTAAACATGCTTTCTTTTACTAATGACTATTGTAATCATAAATACTAGTCAAGTTGAAGTTATTTCAAAGTCAAATGCACGATATTAAGTATTTTCAATCAGTGAAGAAAAACCTCA
Source organism: Rhinolophus sinicus (assembly GCF_036562045.2). Lineage (NCBI taxonomy): Eukaryota > Metazoa > Chordata > Mammalia > Chiroptera > Rhinolophidae > Rhinolophus > Rhinolophus sinicus. Next base: position 13,944,959 of record NC_133766.1, on the reverse strand, counting down.
ACTGTTTCACTGATGAAATGTTAAGAAAAAATTTATAAGACAGGAAATGAGAACGGGAGTTTCATAACACGACTAATTCAACCCTCTCAATATGTAGCCTGCATTAAGCCACATCAAATAAAGTTAAACATAACCAAAGCACAGTGGGCATTTTACATATGTATTCATAATATTACATCAATACAAATCTTCACAGTGGGTTACACTTAATTTTCCAACTCTGAAAAATAAAAAGGCTCTTTCGAAGAAGCAAGACAGTTTGCAAAGGTAAATGAAGCAAGAAGCAGTGCCAACATCCCTGAGAGATACTTGGTAAACGTGGCTGAATGAAACTTCTCCTGTTAGACCTCAAAACCCTGTAACGTAAATCTGAGAAAAGCACCGCCAAGATATCAGAGGCAGTAAAGCCTACTGGCTTTAAGGATGTGAGCTCTGGAGTCAGACCATGTTCAAATGTCATGTCTGTCTCTTTTTAGCTGTTAGAGCATTTAACCTCTTACTGCCAGTTTTCTCATCTACCAGATAATAGAACCACTTTGTAGCATTACTGTACGTTTAAATGAGTTAACAAATGAGAGCACTTAGAATACTGATCATTAGTATGTGGTAGGCTCCCAATAAAAGTTACTTATTATTATTATTATTTATTATTATTATTATTACTATCACCATTATGTCAAGTTTGTGTATGCTTAGATTCACTCTACAGTAAGCTCTTAATTTCTTCAGCTAGAATGACTCTTCTGCAATGGGGAATGGTTTCCCCAGGAATAAAAACAACAGGGTTCTCTTTTGTTAGCCCCACTTTTTTTTGTTTTTAATGGAAAATGAGCCATGCCACAATCATGGCTGTAGCACCAAATGGTAATGATTAGAGCAGATGTTTTGCCTCCACCAGGATCAACTAAAGTATTGGCTCTACAAACACTGGGGCATTGCCTTTCAGGAAGAAACGCAGAGCTGACATGCTGTGATGCCCGCACAATCTTCAGAAGTACCCTTTGTACTCCATGGATGAAGGTTAGACATATGTATTAATGAGACAGAGACAGAGATTGAGACAGAGAGAGAGTGGGGAGGGGAAAAATAGCACATATGCTATAGCAAAATCCTGTTTTCCCAGAATAAATTCGCAAAAAGATCAAATGGTTGAAAAACTTTTTTTTATAAAGAAGGTTCCCTAAAGATTTTTTTGAAGGAGATAAAATACACTTGTTCTTTATTAATAATGATGTCTGACAAAAACTCAACAATAATGCCTATTAAAGTTAAGAAGTGTCAATCAAATTTTATTTGATAGTGAGTAATACTGTCATTTCACACACAAAAATTTGACACTTCTTCCTAAATTTATTAAGGTTAAATGTTGTGACAATGAAATTTTTACCAGTTCCAGAGGTAAAATATTTGAACTTTAGCCTCTCCACTAGATACTTGTGGAATGGGGGAGTGGAAAACTGTCAGCTGTCCACTTCATAAGCATATTTGGGGGGTTGGATTTCTAATTTAAAAAATACTTTGGAATATAAATATAAAAATACTACAAGTTCTACTATAATCACAACTGTGAACGGCATTTTAATGTCTTTAAAATAAGAGAAACATAATTATATTTCATAAACTTCTCATTCTCTCGGTCTAAGGCTGGATAAGTGAAACTTAAATAAAAGTCTACCATAAATTTAAGGAAAAAGCTACCATCATACTAATTTTTCCCCACTGAAAATCTAATTGAAATGATTCAGGATACAGTTTCCAGTAGAATCTGTCAGCTATACTATTGTTTCCAAATGCTTGTCTCATCCATTTTCTAACCAAACAACCATAACAAGTCAATAGGGAAATAGTATAGTAAAAAAACAAAACAAACACACCACTAGGTCAATAGACGTTACTTCAATACAATGCACATTCTTTCCAAGAGCAGGAATTTGTAGTCTCGCCATAACATGCTAAGACCCCTCTGAAGTTTAGAGAACAAGGATTTAGGAAGACTATAAAAGAGGAACTGCTACAGTCAGGACAGGAAACAATTAAGACATAAATAAGAATTTCCGCACAATTGGGTCAAGGTAAGGACATATTTAAGAAATGTCCAAAAGGTGAGAATAACAGATGAATAATGACATAATAAGTGGAAGTGGGGGTAGATCTGTTTGGTGCCAAAAGAAGCCATCTCCAAGCACAGGAAAGCTTTGAGTTGAAAGTCATAAACATGTTTTTAGTAATCCACAAGTATAACAAAATTTCATGAGGACTTGGGCTGTGGGGTTCCAAGGTCATTCCTGAAATCCTGCAGGAGGTGAAGATAAGTTTGAGGTAAATCAGGCTTTCTTTTTTCTTTAATTTGTCAGTAAAGCACATGAGATATTTAGAAGGAAAAGATCTAGATATTTAAATTTAGGTAGTAAGTACTCCAGAAGACTGTCAAACAAAAAGACAACAACTCAATAAACACAATGAATAAAATCATGATGCCTGCAGTTATAACATGCAAAGCAGCCAGTGTCTCAGTAAGCAGACATTATACCAAATTAAGCGTTGGTCAGGGCTGTTTTTTGATACTCTATGTATAATTATTAGTGTTGCTCACTTTGGAATTAACACAATCATATTTTGATTACCAAAAACTTACTTTGGAAGCACAGAATATATGGTGTGTGCTCTTTAGCCATTCCTCTTCATTTTCAAATAAACATAAACACACTGACTTGCAAACTCTTTTTGACCCAGCTGATGTAGGAGGCGTGGGCAGGGATGGATAAAAATTATCTCTTTTCTGTATCAGTTCACACATCCGGGGCTCTCCGAGGGATATTTCAGGAATAAAGACAAAGAACTTATTTTTGTTAACAGATAACTAAAGAATCCAAGAAGATTCATTGTGAGGACAGTGAAATGATGGCCAAGAAGCAAAGACTGAAGTTGGCTGAATCCTACCATCTTGGATCAGAAAGGAAATTCAGATGTCATCTTTTCCAATCCCTTTGTTTTATGGATGACAAAGCTGACTGGAGGATTTGTCTAAGTTTATACAACTGATTAGCGAGTATTATAGGGGAGGATAAGAAGGTTTTAACATAAATGGGGAAAAATGGCATAAAAAGCAGTGTCTGAAGTATAAAAAAATAATAAAACAACTAGAATTCTACTTAATTCTACTTCCCTCTTTCTAAGCAGGTATCAACCATTCAAAAGTACCTTTTCTGCCTCATCCTTCTTCTGTCTCATTTTTTAAATGTTGGGAGAACATGTGCTGTTAAGAGATTTGCTTTTCAACTTCTTTTCTTCCCCCATCCCCCAGCCCCACAACAAATTCTTTTGGAAGGTAAAACTGACTGAAAAAATAATGGCTATTGAAAAAAAAATAATCATGGCTCTTTCAGCTTAAATGACCAGATGTTGCCTGAATTCCACAGATAAATGCTCATCTTTGCTTCTAGAGACTCAAGTTACTATGGTGAGTGTTTGTAATGAGACTACTTTATAGTTATAAAAATGTCCAAAAATATATATGTTTGAAGGTGCTTATGAAGGTTAAAGTAAGTTTAGAGGGATTTATCTTTCCTCTTCTTTCTTATCTCACCATTTTTACTCGCCAAAGTCATTTCCTTCTTGTTTTCTTGGTTCTGCTAAGTTTAGTGGAGGCATTTAATAAAGAGGACAATCTTTCTTCTGCGAAGTGGGGCAAGAAGTTCACAGAGTATTCTGACATTCCTCTCCTTATAGGTTGGTGCAAAAACAATCAGATTCTAGGAACCAAAGAGAAAAAAAAGAAAAAAACGAATTCCAAACATGCAGTAGGAGCCTTATTTTCTGGATTATTCGATCTCTCTCTTGTATATATCTAAACTCTCCCTCTTTTCCATTAGCTTTTAAATCTTTCAAATTTCTCCAATTTAAACAAAAACAAAAGAAGCACATCCCCATTCTCCTTACTCTCCTCCACTGCAATCCTATCTTTCTCTTCCCCTCTGTAGACAAACTTGTCAAAATATTTGTCTATGCTCACCATCGCATCTCCTTCTGAAGCCTCAACTTTAATCAAATCTGGCTTCATTCCCCAATGACCAAAACAAGTCTGGGTGAAGTCACGAGTGGCCTTCATCACACTCAATCAAATAAGCACTTTTCAGTCCACATCTTACAAGATCGCTCAATAGCATTTGGCACTACACTCCCAACTTCTTGAAACACTTTGTTTCCTTGGTGACTTTGACATAACACTGTCCTGATTTTCTCCTTCCTCTTCTAGCATTGGTTCTGGGTCTCTCAGTCGCATGTTCATTCTTCTTTACCTGGCCAATAAAGATTCTGCAATTCCTAAAGGCTCGGTCCTAGGCCATCTTATCTACACTTTTCCTAGTTGATCTCATCCATGCCAGTAACTTCGGTTAAAACTTATGCAACGCACAGCATCACTAAGTCTACATTTGTACTAAAATAGCTCTAAGTTACATATAGTTCAATATATTAAAAGAAAAACCTATAATTTTATCTCTACCCTCCAATCTGGCTCTTCCACTGCCTCCCATCTCATGAAAAGTACCTGCATTCATCCAGTTGCACAGTACAAAACCTTAGCAGTTATCATTGTTCATCCCCCCAGCTTCACTCTTCTATTACCTAAACCATCAAGAAACCTGAACCGTTTTACCCTCTAAATAGTTCTTGAATATTTCCACTTTTCCTTTTCTCCTGACCCACGACCTTAGTCTTCATCCACCATTTTTATCTCTTAGAGGACCTGGACTATGGATAGAGCGTCTAACAGTTCTTCCATCATTTGCTATGAATTCCTTGCTGATCCATTCCCCACACGGAGCCAAAGTGGTTTTTCTGAGACATACACCTGATTGCATCATCTGCCGATTACACCTTTCCACTGGCTTCCTATTACCCTCAGGTTGAAGTTGAAACTCCTAATCGTGGACAATGCTGCCCCTGCATGGTCTGACTTCTACCTACTCCTCCAGCAATCTCTAATTTTCTCCATACCTTTTAGTTTCTCTTACTCACCTTGCACACTCTTATTCCATAGAACTTTTTCTTTGTGTCCTTATGCTAAAGTGTTCTTCCCTCTCCTTTTTTCTCTGATTCACTCCTATTCCTCCTTGGCATTTATTTTTGCCTTCACTACCATGGGAAAGACTTGCCTACATCCCCAACTACATCATACTCTCTAAGTTGTATTTTACATTTTCAAATATTTGATTTGACTACTTTAATCAATTTCTGTCATTCCACAAGATTGTTAGCCAAAGAGGGATGGGACTGCATCTGTTTTTGCTTTTCAACCATCCCTGTGCCAAATGAGTGCCTCACACACTGGGGAAGCAATATTTGTTAAATAAAAGAGTAAATCACCAAACTGGAAACTCGGAGCACTGAACCATCAGAACAACCCGCAGCTGTTGGAGATCTCAAGCAAGGAACGGAAGAAGAATATACTCAGTCATCTGGGCTGTTATTTTGCCAGAACATTTCTTTTTCTTAGCACACGAGAGATAGTATCTTAGCCAATGAACTTGTTTCTGTTTCAACACTCATCACTAACATGAATCATTCTGAGTTACAGTAGTTCCCCACGTTATCCACGGTTTCACTTTCCACGGTTTCAGTTATCCGTGGTCAACCACCACCGTAAAATACGAAACCAAAATTTCCCAGAAAAATTCGAAAATTTTAAATTGCATGCCATTCTGAGTAGCAGGATGAAACCTCACACCACTCGCTCTGTCTCTCCAGGGACAGGAACCATTTAGCATGTCCACATTGTATAAGCCAGATACCCACCTATGACATTGACTCTCTGGGTATTGCAGGGCTTGTGCTGAAATCACCCCTATTTTACTTAATATTGGCCCTGACGTGCAAGAGTAGTGATGCTGACCATTCGAATATGCCAAAAGAAAAGCCATAAAATGCTTCCTTTAAGTGAAAAGATGAAAGTTCTTGATTTAAGATAGAAAAGGGGGAAAAAAATTGTATACTAAGGTTGCTAAGATTTATGATAAGAACGAATCTTCCATCTGTGAAATTGCCTGATTTATAAATTACACTTTATCACAGGTATACATAGGAAAAAACACAGTATATACAGGGTTCAGTACTATTCGCAGTTTCAGGCATCCACTGGGGTCTTGGACCGTATCCCCAGGGTAGGGGGGAATGACTGAATTGACCAAACTCTAAGCAGGCAAAACTTTCATAGTGGTAGTATATGGTTTTCATTCAGGAAGGGATTGTTGTTCTCAATTCAACTGAAACAGGAAGTACCTCCTGTGTACCTGGCATTACACCATGTGCTACTACGTGCTACTGTGCTTTTTTGTTTTGATGTAGCTGTTGCTTCTTTTTATTTTCAAATGTGCCCAAACCAGCTCATCTTTTGCTTTGTGCAATGTAGTTTATTTTCTCAGCTGCTGTATAAATTTGTATTTTAAGAAAACTTTTGTTTTCCACAAAAATAAAACAGAAGAAATGTTATCAGATATTTGTGTCTCATAAATGGCCCAACATATTTTCAATCGTAGGCACTTATTTTCTCTTTAACATAAACAATTCATAATAGTAAAACAATTCATACGTTGGATGTGGTTAATTCAAATACTCTGATGCACGGGAATTTTTACTGAAAGATCTAATTTATTTGCAAAACAGTATACAGAGGGTGCCAGAACAATGCATACACATTTTAAAAAAGAAAAAAAACTACTGAAATTGTAATACTCAATACATACCGATAACAAAAGATGAATACAAGTCACATTTGACTTCTGCAATTGCAAGAGGAGCTCAAAGTGGTTACCATCCGCATCCAGACACTTCTGATTATGGCGAACTACTGTTTGAGCAACACTGACCAAAGTGTCCACTTGTATACATTTTTTGGCACCTCCAGTATACATGAAATAATTAAAGTTGTAATTATTCTATTTATAATACAATTTTTCCTACGACTTAATAAGCATCTACTATGTATTAGGTGCTTATCACTAATCTCTAAAACAACCCATAATAATATGATATGATATGATATGATATGATATGATATGATATGATATATAATATATGTCATACCTACAGAGGAGGAAATTGAAACTTGTAAATATTAAAGACTAAACAGATTACTGGCTGATTTCCAACACATAGTTGAAAATAAGGTGATATAACTATAGCAGACATCATTAACATTATTCACTCGGTGAATCAACAGATATTTAGTGAGTACCTATTCTGTGCTAGGCCTGGGGATACAACAGGAAACAAGACAGACACAGTCCTTGACCCTCACTGAAGCTACTTAGTATATCCTTTAAAACCTGTAAGAGGAAAAAACTTCATGTTGCAATTTAAACGGAAAACCCCAAAACTTTGGTTCAAGTAGCTGTTTTCTAGAATTAAAGGGATGAGAAAATTCTTGTTTTTCATATGCTGGACATACTGCTTTTCATGACCTACTACTGGAAACAGAAATCACATATTTTTCTGAGGACTTTAAGCAATGAAGAGCTATCGCCACACTCAAAAAGATATTCCTATGAAAAACTGTAACGTAGAATTTGGCACCCAAACGCTTATCGTGATTTCTTGAGTTGCGTCTTTGGCACAAGGGCACCGAATTTAGAATGTTACTACAAGGTCATTTCAACAGTCAGAATTGATGATTTGTAAACCAACCGACTCAACATGTAGCTCCTTGGGAAAAAGGGTTTCTCTTGGGAAAAGATGTTGAAATGACTCTTTATTTTTTTAGGATTCAATGACTCTATGAAGTAACTAGATAAAAATGTACATTTCTTGGACAGCAAAGAAACTGAAATATTTGCATTGGCAACAGAAAGTTATAAGTAAGTCAAAGGCACTATAGCTTCCGTCAGCTAGTGGCCAATTACTATGGGGAAAATATTTCACAAGCTCAAGCATGAGCACTCCCACCTTTAAAATCCTACTACTATTCATACTCAGTTGTGGGACCTTTGTGTAAAGTCCAATGGGGAGTACACGCATTAAGGTAGACTTACTTCTTTCTAATACAATGCACACACACATCGTTCCTTTAATAGACAGCCAAGACTTCTAGATGCTTCCAGAAATAGACAGTGAATCTTAATGGCGAATGGAAACAATTTCAGAACTAATATTAATATTCCAAAAGTTAAGGTTCTAATCTAAGAATTCCTACTCTAAATATAGTGGCATTACTTTCATTTTCCTTACAAAAGTCAAGTTTTGGCAATGTTATTACAAGACTTTTTAAAAATTAATGTTCTACATACATTCACTAAGACATAGCTAAATATATCATTTGGACCTGAGAATGTGGTTGCATTACAGACTAGTTAGAATGCCTGTGTTATGTTCAACAAGCTTTAAAAAAAAAAGTTTGCGCCTTTTACAGGAAGAAAACAGAAGTGGCAAGAAGATCTATTAAATAAAGACAAAATCCTGGATAACTGAGGCAAATCATAACATTTCCCAGAACTGTCACCTTATCAAGAAGTTTTACGGAAATCAAGTAAGAGCATTGGCAGTGGTAAATGAATGCCATTAAAGTCAGAAATTATTAGCATTTGGAATGTACTGATTATTACTTATCTAAACACAGTTAATGACTCAACTTTCTGATAGTTCTTAACAAAAATTTAACTCACTGGTACTGAACCATTTTTTAGGTCTGCCTATGGTTCACGTGTGCAGGACACTCCAATTAGTAGTATCTCTCATTACAGGCAGTGGTTCTCAACTGAGGGGAGGGAAAGGGAATGCAACCTTTAACCCCTAGGTGGAATACATGAGAATCTTCTTAGAAGCACATTATTATTTTAAAAATTACCCTCTAAAACCTGGATGATGCTAAAAATGCTTCCCCATCCCCTGTTTTAAAATTTTCCATACCTGATCATCTTTGGACATTAACCAGCATTTTAAATGTTCGATAAAATAATTCTTAATGATTGCGACCCTTTTATTCTTGGTACCTGTAATAGACAAAATAATGCCCTGCCCCTGCTCCCTCCCAAAGATGTCCACATCTTAACTCCCAGAACCAGAAAATACGTTATCTTACATGGCAAAAGGGACTTTGCAGAGGTGATTAAGGACCTAGAGACAGGAAGATTGTCCTGGATTATTCAGGTAGGTCCAAGGTAATCACAGGAGCTCTGACAAGAGGGAAGCAACAGGGTCAGAGTCAGAGAGGGAAATAGGACAATGGAAAAAGTCAGAGGGATGCAAGGGCCCAGGAACCCAAGAATGCAAGCGTCATCTAAAAGCTAGAAAAGACAAGGGATTGGATTTTCCCCTGGAGTCTCCAAAAGGAACACAGCCCTGCTGACACCTCGATATTTGAACTTCTGACCTCCAGGACTATAAAACAGTAAGTGCTACTAACTTTGTAGTAATTTGTTACAGCAACAACATGAACCTAATACAGTGCTGCTATGTCAGCAACTGTAAAATCTCAGAAACGTGACATAAATTGTGTTAACCTAAACATGTCTAGACAAAACCATGAGAAACAGTGTTGAAATCACAGCCATCGGTAGGTTATTTGTCCAATGAAATGCTGGCTCCTCTTCTATACTAGTAGATCATTTATTCTTGAGTCCAGACACTGAAAACTTTGTTATAAAAGAATGACTAACAACTAATGATTATAAAATTGTTATAAAATAGTAATGGTCACCTATATTTTAAGCCCCTTCATTTTAATAATTATAGTAGAGTTTGTTGTGTGAGGAGGTGATCGTGGGCCTACCAATGATTAGTAGGTGATATCATTACACCCCCACCATGAAATATACATAGGAGATGTAGCCATAGGGAGGACAGTGGCATGATGGTGGGCTAACTGGAACATTCCCAGTAATGTCTATGTCTTAGCAGGTAACAAGCCCTTTCAGAAATGTATTCATAAAAAAGCATGTATCATAAAGACCATTATTGAATCCACAATCATGAAAATAAAAACCAAGAAAAGGCACAAAGAATATTCTGGACTTGGATGGGTTGAGTTTATATTCTGACCTTACGTCCTTTGGGAACCAAGACATTGAAATACCAACTATGTTCTTTAATTCAAGCAGCTCCTGTCCTACCTGTGGACATGCTGAGGAAATTCGTTTCTTCTCAAAAAAGATGATAGTGCAAAGCCACCAACAAAAACAAGGGGGACACTCAATGGTTTTCCTCATGGGTGAGAAGGATTTATGTCAGTCCGTGAAATTTTTATCTCTATACCTCACTTACCACAGGACTGTGACTGGGAATATAGTCTGTGGCTCTAGAAAGGACAAATACTGTGGCCCATGCAGTACAAATCATTGTTCTCATGAGCATGGTGATGGCCCCTTACCAAGAGAGCCAACCAGGCTTATGACCATACCCTCTTCAGAGGAGTCCTTCTGAAATGACATACACTTCTATTGCATGGCTTTTGAGTTTTCATTATAGCTATTTTTCATCTCTATTTACTCATCTCTAAACCCTCATTACCTGGAACACTGTAGGCATGTTGTAAATGTTTATTCAATCGATCAATCCATCTACCTATTAATACCCTTCAGCCTCATCTTGGCCTATACCTGGGTGAAGCAGATCCCAGAGCAAAAGACAGCAAGTTCGCCTGTCGCAAGCTCAGGATTCACATGGGTTTGCTTAAGCTATTTAGGATTGCCCTGCACAGGTATGTGTTCAAAATTACATTAATTTGAATAGATGAACTAATCATGGCTATTGAGTTCTGAATACTCCAGTTTTTTTCTTCCACAAAAACATAAATATAGTCTTAGGCAGTTAATGGTTCAAAAATTACTAAATAAAATCAGCACAAAAAAAAAGCATTAAGAGAGAAAAAAAGAATCCATCTGGTTTTAAGCATTAACTAAATCTTCATCTCCAAACACTAGGTTATGTTATCAGTTAACTGTAACGCCCAAGGGCAAAGATCTCTTTTCTAGTTTCTTGACTGCAGAATAAAAAAAAAACTACAGAAGACCCTTGGCCAATGATTTGGTTTATTAGCACAGAACAGTTTTTATGGACAAAATTAGAATACTAGTAGGAAAGCAAATCAGTAACCAGTCTCTTGAACCACATAAAAGCTTAAATAGCACCAATAAAGTAAAGATTTAAGGCCAGAGAAATACCAGCAGATGTGCTTATGCCCGTTGAATAGCACCTAATATTTTTCTATAGGCTAAGAGAAAAAAAGGCTTCTATATAAACCAGCTGTGCCAACTATTACTTGAATAAAGCAAATGGATGGAGAATTGAAGACATACTTATAAGAGTGAATGGAATAGAATTTTGTGAGTATAATCTGACAACTAGAAAAAGCTAAGTTCTAAAATAAGGGCTTATTTTTAAAACATCCTCACTGATAAAGAAAAGGTGCTCAGAGACTATGAAAAATGAAATTCTTAAAACCGATTTAAATCTCTGCATGAAAGAGGGCACAGCTCACTGCTTTTTTTGTTTTGTTTTGTTATTGTTTTTTAATTTACTTTTGTTTGGAGGGAACTCCAAGTCTTCCTCCTTTCCCAATTCTAATCTTTTGAAATCTTTCTGAATAATCACAAGCCTTTATGTTTCTGATTTCGACTTTCCATTTTTTTCAATTGTGATCTGGGGTTTTTGAAAATGACTTGAATAAAAAAATTACGCTTACTACAAAGGTATTCATTAAAAGCTCAGATGGGAGTATGTGCTACTTCAGTCCATTTATTCTTCGTTGAGTCTCATTGCCAGGATAGGGCAGTGAAATTTCCCTCCACACTTCAAATTATAAACATAACCCACCTCACTCCACAATGTTCATGACCATTTAACATAACATCTTTCTACTTCAATTCTTCCCAAAAATTTTTCTGAATCGTACTGTACTTCCCTTCCTTTTTGTTTTATTCATACAACAGATAATGGTTTTTTCAACCTCTTAGTTCCCTTGTCCTTTTCCACCCATCCCTTTACGCCCTCCCCTCTGGCAACCATCAATTTGTATAACAGCAAATGTTTATTGAAGATCTACGGCCAGACACAAGGCAGTTCCATGTCACTATAGAGGCTTGGAAGTGAAGAAAAGGCATGTCTGGAAAAGTATGAATGGGATCACAAAGGAGGTGCACATTTTGTGACAGGGGTAATATAAATTAAGAATGCTGGACCTTACACACCACACTAGTCTCAAGAGAAACAATGAGGAAGGGCTTGTACGCAATGCTAAGGACTCTCAGAGGAAAAGGTAACCATAACCTACCACATCCCCTCAACCCAGGGCAATGTCACCTCTGTAGAGGACATCTGAGAACGCGTGGGACATTTTTTGGTTGGCAAGATGGGAGGGAGGGGCGGGATGCAACCGGCAGTTAGTGCATGGAGGTCAGGAATGCCAAACATCCTGCAATGCTTGGGACAGTCCCTCACAAGGAAGAATTGTCCCACCATAAATGCCAATGCTGTGTGAGGTCAAATGCACTTCCTTTCCACTCTTCCTTCAAGTGCCTCCTGTTCTGGAGGCCCAGTGGTTAACTAAGGGGTCCGTATGCAGATAGTAAGAATCACACTAAGTCTGAGGTCCCTACCACATCTATCTGATCACAGAGCCCTGCTCTTTCCACAAGTCAGGATAAAGCTGTGGTATGAAAACCAAAGCATCTAGACAGCCTTTGAAAAGACAGAGGGTTCGGGTCAGTAGCATCACAGTCTCCGGAAAAGGGAAAGAGAATGACACTGACCGAATCACTGTTTGCTCTGGCAACAAGCATGTTGTTGGCGACCATCGGAGAATAGTAGCTTTATTACAAGGAATACAGGAAGGGATGATGAGGATGTGGAAATTTCGGGTAGGTTTAAAATGTGCTTTCAATAAATTTGACAATGAACATCAAAGTAGCATGACAGCACAGTAGTAGGTGGAAGGAGTGGTTCGGTTGTAGCAGCAAGATTTGTTCTCACTGTTTTTCGTTTTGATCAGGAAACTATCTGGGGGCTGTGTGTGTGTGTGTGTGTGTGTGTGTGTGTGTGTGTTTCATGAATGGTAGGAGAAACTATTTGTATGGGCCAATTAAAACTGACTGAAGAAGACCATCTTGGAGCAACGGACCCAGAACAGATAATTTTTTAGAAAGGAAAGATCTGACAAATACTCAAGCACTGAAGATCTTTCAATCAGAAAGACTCAGGCATAGAGTCTTCGCCTATGCCTGCGGGGATGCATAGGGTCAATGACTGCACAGGAAGAGGTTAACTCAGCGATCATCTCTGACCCTGGAACAGAGGGCTCTTGGGCGGAGCTCCCTAGGAGCTAAGAGACAGCAGATAAAGCAGCCTCTGACAATCGCAGGGCAGAGTCACTGAAATTCCTGGCAGAGCATTACGAGGTACATCTAGTGGAATCACGACCACAATCACAGATGGTGGTGGTCTCCACTCAGACATGTGGCAGAGAAAATAGCCATGTCATATGTCATTCTGCAGACTGTTATCCTGATCTGTGGTGTAATTTAGGTAACATTTACAATGGTATTTCTGCTGCACAAAATCACAGAGGAATCCATGGATACGATATGCTTTGTAATGAACATCATCAAGCATTCTTTATTATGTCCTAATGAGAATATGGTGATTTTAAAATGCTACGTGAGCTGTACTGAGGTCTGGAGATGAAGTCCCACAAAACCTCCCTTGGGGCTATTTGCCAGTGAATCTGTGATAATAGGGAAGTACCCCACAAGCCACCTCAAACCCAACAAAATCCAAACAGCTCACTATTTTCTTACGCACCCTTGTTTCTTCTCTTAACTAACAGAAAATCCATTCACCCAGCTGTGAAAGCTAGGAATATAAAATAAATGTCTGTCAAGTCGCATTAATATCCAATAAGGTACCACTGTTTATGGCTGCTTTTTATTGCTTTATGGATATCAATGGGGAAAATGTTGTGACAAATACCATATGTGAATTTTAATTTTATGAAAATAACTTACACGTCTTTGGGAATCACTAATAAAACAAGTCTGGTTAAAGTGTTTCGATTTCTCTATCTCAAAATGTCTATGAAGCTTTACTTCATAATTTTTCAGAAAACATTAGGTTAACCAAATATTTTCAATTTGCTGCTTTATTCCATAGGTATTAAAAGGCAAATAAAAATAATCAAATCCCTATGATTTCTTCAAACTAAGTATGGAACATTTTTACTGAATAAATTACTTGAACTGTGTTTTTTCTTTTTTTTCTGAATATGATTTTGTTTTAAATCTCCATTTAAAAAAATCACATTTGAGGGCAACATCATTTCCTCACAAAATGAAACAAAAGCTCTGTTCTTCTGAAAGGAGACGTGGGCATACCGATGTATAGCTCAAGAGAGCTCAGGAAACGTTTTAGTGATATTCCATTGTCCCTTGAGACACAGTTAACTTCAGCTCATGAAAATACCAGTGTCTAAGGGATGAAAATTACAATGGTTTCCTGCAAAAGCCCCACTAGGTTACGGGGCTAATTTAAACAATATGGCAGAACTCCAACTAAACCGCTAGCATAGGTTAAACCGTCTGTTATTTAAAAGCTGATCTGTGCATTCATCTGTCAACAGTAAATCTTTTCTAGTTCAAGTTCCATGTGTTTTCCATGTTCTACAAAAATAAAAAGAATCTATTCTAATGAAATATTAATTTTCACACTCTCTCATTTTAGTTGTTTTTTTGTTTTGCTTTGTTTTTGTTTTTGTTTTGTTTTGTTTTGAGAAGGAGTGAGGGGAGGGAAAAGCTGAGCACAATGCCTTACATATGTGTGTACAGATGTGTTGAATTAAGCATTTTATAATGGTGCTTTAATAAATGCATAGATGAAGCTATGTACTCTTTCTGTCTGTTGTGTTGGCATTAGAGAAATGTCAAAACTGCAATAATCCTTGAAGTCTTTCAAAACAAAAAATCAAAACAGAAGGCAATATTATATATTTCAAACTTACCAAATCATTAGCTTAAAATTAATTTAACTTAATTCACTGGGTATAGCCTGTAGGAGAAACTAAGCTAAGGTGATTTTTAATATAGACCGACTTGCTACTTTATATACTAGTATCTGAGGGTGAGCCAAGGGATCAAGGTTTAGTATATATTAGTCCAAACATATACTATGAATCCAAACACGTGGGCCTAAATTCTAGCTACCACTAACCTGCTGTGTGGCCTTCGATAAGTTACGTGACCTGTTAGAGCTTTACCTTATTATCTGTAATATGGTTTTAATGAACAAACACAAATACCGCCTCACAGGATTAAAAGAGAAAATGCATGCAAGCACAATGGATGTTAGTTTTCTTCCTCTCTCTTCTCCAGCATTGCTCCTTCTACCCTGAGATACAAAATATATTCCAGCATTTTGCTAATTGAGAATTTCAGTCACAGAATGAATAAGGACTTTCCAAGGAGAGCTGAAAAGTCGCAATGGAAGAGTTCAAGATTTTTACAGTTTTCTGCCTTCCTTGTTTCCACACTGGTGACTTCCTCCCCAACACACTTTCCTGTGAGCTCTCAGAAAACACGGCAATTGATTTTACAACGTTAGCATACCATATACTTTGGTCAAGTGGCATCCTTGGGCACGGGCGTGCTTCTGCCAGTCTCTCCAGACTCTAATTTCATGTGGCATAGCCAGCTGATTTCCACTCTCCCAGCCCACAGTAAGAGACCAAGCCAACCTGGAATTTAAAGCAGCTTCTAAGAAGGGCATTCTCTGCCACCTTCAGGCCCAGTCTTAACCTAATTCCTCTCATATCTCATCAAAGGTAAGGTACCCATGAAGGTATATCTTTTCTATCTGCCTTTTAGGCCAGGTTTTCGTCAAGAAAACTTATGTATACCGTGTTTCCCCAAAAATAAGACCTAGCCAGACAATCAGCTCTAATGCATCTTTTGGAGCTAAAATTAATATAAGACCCAGTATTATATTGTATTATATTATATTATATTATATTATATTATATTATATTATATTATGTTAATTATACTGTATAACCCCCGGTCTTATAGCAAAATAAGACCGGGTCGCATATTAATTTTTGCTCCAAAAAACGCATTACAGCTGATTGTCCAGCCAGGTTTTATTTTCGGGGCAACATGGTAACATAATGCTCCATGCCCTTTTCTCTCTCCCTCTCTACCACATACACAAGCAAACATTCTCTTCATAGGCTCCAATTCAAAGGAACATAGTTTAACTTGTGAAACTACATTAAAATACAGGAAGAGAAAGAGAAGACATTGAAAAGCAAAAGCATCTCATGTTGCCAGAAGCAAGTCAAAAAAGCAAGTCCCTTCATCCACAGTTAACTTTTAACAAGCCTGGAGGGGAAAAGGCTCCCTGTGCGGCATTGCCAAATGCAGCATTGGGGTGACACATAGCACAGGCTATGATAATGCTAACCACAAATGGGAAATTAGGCCATCACGACAGCCCAAAGCTAGAGACTGGGAAAAATTC
This sequence comes from Rhinolophus sinicus, assembly GCF_036562045.2. Classification (NCBI taxonomy): domain Eukaryota; kingdom Metazoa; phylum Chordata; class Mammalia; order Chiroptera; family Rhinolophidae; genus Rhinolophus; species Rhinolophus sinicus. The sequence goes on along the minus strand of NC_133766.1, from coordinate 13,928,465 downwards.
AATACCTTTAGTTTGGTTCTGCCATATTTGATTTATGTAAAAGCTTCATGTTGGCTTGGTATCCGGAAATGTATCCTTCTTCCAATAGTTTTAACATTAATAATTTGCAGATCGAAATATGCGGTTAAATACATTTTTAAGAGGGTATTTGCAGCTAGCTAAGGTTTGCACAATGATGCACTGCAACTGCTGGAACCCGACTGAGCCATAGAACAGATTTCCAAGAAAGTCAAAGCAAGCCAAGATGCAAGAGAACCCCAGATGAGGCTGAGAGAGCCAAGATGCCATTTTTAATACAAAGCCCAGCCTCCCGTTGCCTATGTTCATTTTCATCCTAAAACAAAATTAGGATTGTTTCTTAGTGGCCAAATAGTGAGCCCCTACAAAGAAATAAATGGCAGAAGAAAAGGGTAATCAATGTTAATGGGGAAAAAATTAGGCTAAATACAAAGTAATGGGCATGGCAGAGAGAACATGGAAGAATATGTACTTCATAACTGCAAGTTCCAAACACTGTTTTCTGTATTTCCATGGAAAACCTCATGTTAGGGAAAATGATTTCTGGGCCTTCAATTTGGAAACTAAAACAGGCCTCTTTGGAGCCAGATAAATAACAACATCGCCGTGATGTTATAAAATCACAATGCATCCTTTTCTAGAATATCTAAAAGTGTCTTACAGACATCTTTATGTTGACCTGCATGGAATTCCCTGAGATACACATGCAACATTTTAGTGATTGAGGATTTCAATCACAGAAAAAAATACTGACTTTCCACAAGAGCTGATAAGAGGACACAGGATTAGGCACCAAGTCACCCAATTCACATAACAGACCTCGATCTAGTAGGTGGAGCTGTTTTAAAGTCAAGTATGTACACAAAAGAATCACTTAAAATCTCATAAATGAGGAGAATGACCCATATGTTTTTAAAACATCCCACTGAAGAAGATGAATCTGTCGCAGAATTATCCTAGGATTTGTTTATGTTAATGAAGTGTTTGATTTTTTAAAGACGGAGAGTTTGCTATCAGCCACAAACAGGATAGTATTATATTTGTCACGCTGCAGAAAAATTTTCCCTGTTTGGCCTTCAAAACAGAATTATTGGACTTCGAGGGAAGATGGCAGAATAAAGCCAAATTGGTTTTAAAATGTATTATCTGCTTTGAGAAATATACATAAAACATGGAAAGGGAGATGGATTCTAAATTAGTTGAATAATTTTCTAATTTTCTCTGCTATAAATTGGACTTCCAAGGGAAATTAGCAGTTTGAAGGCAGATCACAGAATCTTCCTTCCCATAAACCTAACAAATGAAAAAAATAAAAGAATAAAACTGACCAAAAATTATATCACAGCAATCAAATGAAAGTCTTAATGCCACTTTTTAAAGAAATGTGGCCAGAGAAAGTGAAGATTCTAGAAAGTGGCTCAGTCATCCCAAACCACATCCTGAGTACACCAGAGCAATAAGGAAGACAGATGAGCGGACAGTCCCATGTTTTCCACTAATACCCCCAATTATTTTTTTTAAAGAAGCAGACTTAGCAACATATACCAATCCTATGACCCAGCAATTGTATTTCCAGATACATATTCAAGAGACATGAAAATATATGCCCACAAACGGACTTGAATAAGAATAATCATAATAATAGCTAAAAACCAGAAGCAACCCAAAAGTCCATCAACAAAAGAATGGATAAACAAATTGTGGGTATATTCATATAACTGAATATTACTTAATAATGAAAAAGGAATTGATATATGCAAAGCAGTAAACTGAGGGAAAGAAGTCAAACACAAATGATTCCACTTATATGCAAAACTAATCCATAATGATAGTAATCAGAAAAATGGTCGCCAGTATGGTGGGAGCAGTGGCAGAGAACGGTCATAAGAGAACATTCTGAGGACATGGGAATGTTCTCTATCTTGATTGCATTATGGGTGACATGGTGTATACATTTGTCAAACTCATCAAACCATACACTTAAGATCTTCACATTTTACTGCGTGCAAATTATACTATCATTAACTTTTTATAATTCAAAATAATGAATAAAACATGCAGCTGAGGGGATAAGTAGAAGGGAAAAGATTTGGAACACCCCTGCCTCCCCCCACCACACACACACAAATAAGTTCTCCCTACCACCACAGTGTGTCATAGGTTCAGAAAGTTCCACTGAGTTCCAACTCATTTTTCCCTGCCTAGAAAGAAAACTGGGATGAGAAAACAGAACGGTCAAAATGAACCCACTAAATCTCCAGCCATAAAGAGGGATTTGGTAGGAAGAAAAACAAAAGGTAAAATAACATGATTTTCTGAGGGAATAAGAGAGAAACACACAGACGGTCCCTATAGTGGTTCACCTCTCTGAACCACTAGGCTAAACCTAGAGTGGTCCCCTCCCAAACTGAAAGGAGTAAGAGCTGCTGGAATAAATCAGGGCAAGTGAACACCTACACCAATTATCTTTGAAAGCAGTGAAGGTTTTGGGGGTTCACCACAAATCTGGGGAAGGTCTGAAACCCATAGGAGTACGAAAGTTTACCAAAAAGTGGAGGAAACCCTAGTCCGTGTACTTTCAATAGCCTTTAGGCAAACAGAGATCGGTCCCCAACCACCAAAGCCAGCCACAGTCCCTTTCAAGTGCTCCTCTTCTCCATCCCCATCCCTTCAGGTCAAAGAAAAGCATACTAAAGACCCAATCTACCCAGTGCTGGAAGAGCAGTGAAGGGCATGACAAATATGCCTCAAACAGAGTAGAGGCAAGAAAATTCATCAAGACCACACCACAATCAATCAGTGGGTGACGACTGCCTGCATCTAACACGAAGAAGATGTAAAGACACAAGCATGGTGCACCAAAATTGTGTACCCTGGGTCCCAGTAATCCCACTTTAACGTGTCAAGCATCTGAAACTGCAGAATCTTTTGTAACACAACTATAAGATTACAAAGAGTAAGTTATTGAGGGGCGGCCGGATGGCTCAGTTGGTTAGAGTGTGAGCTCTTAATAGGGTTGCTGGTTCAATTCCCACATGCAAATGGTGGGCTGAGCCCCCCATGCAACTAAGATTGAAAACAGCGACTGGACTTGGAACTGAGCTGCACCCTCCACAACTAGATTGAAGGACAACGACTTGGAGCTGATGGGCCCTGGAAAAACACACTGTTCTCCAATATTCCCCAATAAAAATTGTTAAAAAAAGAGTGAGTTATTGAACGCAACCAATGAATGCCTAATAGAGTTATCAGAAGGTGAAATGCTCTGTAATGACATCTTTGAACAGAGGCAGAGGAGACAAGACCACTAGAAGTCTACATCTGTATTTTTCCCTTGGCTTTCACCTTTCTATGCCCTTATCTATCAGACAACTAACCAAAGGAAACAAGCAGAAATAAAGGATAGGAAAAGGCACCGGAACTTGTAACTGCTCCTGAGTACTGAAAATTACGCAAAATAAGACTATAAGAATAAGTACTTTCCTGTATTGATCTACTGACTTCACTTTTACACTTGAACAGTAGGTGGAAAGAGTAAAACGTTCAACATGACTGCACTCTCCTGTACTTATTTTTTCCTTGGCTATGAGCAAACCAAGCTTTCAAAGGCAAGGCAGACCCTGTTCTTAACAATGGACAATAATACAGCCAAGTGGTGTTCACCAAACGAAAGCAGCAATTATTGAAATAAAATATGTAAAGTCTTAACAAAAAGTGAGTATTCTGCCGGGAAGGAGATTAAAAGAAAAGCAAGCATCCTTAACAGGGAACCAGAATATCTGCCATTCACATTATGCATTTTTATGTGATCCTGCATTCTATTATCCTAGAATAAGTGAAACCCTATGGATGCTACAAGCTTATATATTTTCCCCACTCTCATAATAATCCTATTGATGTGACCAAGCTTTCAAAACAAATTACCCCCAGCAAAGACCTAATGAAGTCAGGTTCATGCTTGGGGAGATATTTTTAATTGCAGAAAAGAAAGTCATAGAAATGTAATTGCTAAAAGAGAGATTTGTATTTACTGGTATTTACTCCACATTATAGTATGACTATTTTCATTGAGTGAATAAAGAAAGAGGAGGGAAGGGCAGGGAAGAGAGAGAAGGGGAGAAATCAAAACAAGAGAAAGAGACAAACCTACATAATTAATGTTAATACTGAAAGTCAGTCACCACCTGAAGGGCATATTCCTGGGTTGCTCATGTGCAGGAAAATTCAAGGACAACTGACATTCCACCCAGAGTGAAGAAAGTGCATGGCTCCTAAAAACAAACTATCTAATTAAAATTCAGAAGGACAGTTCCGCTCTCCAATTATTAAATACACAAAGAGACGATCGAATGGTTCATAAACAACTCAAAGAAGAAAACTAGAGTGCGTTTACAAAAAAATTTAAATATGAAAATAAACTAGACCTAATACTAAATATAAACAGAAAATAGCAATGGCGTATCAGCTACGGTATAGTAAACCATATGCTCTGCCCTAAGAACTTGGTCACTTAAAACACAAACCCAGACATCGCAGCATTACATTTCAACATATAGAATGGACAATAAAACCTGAAGGGAAAAAACACAACTTCCCTATACATCGCGCTCCTATTAGTGGCGTCGTCAATTACTCTAGTGTACAACAGAGGTTGAGAAACATGGCTGACCTCTTTCAACAATATTAAAGCTTTCAGCATCCCAGCCTGATAAACACATGTTCCCAATAACTCCCCCAATGAATAAGCCCCTTTCAAAAGAGAAACAGGACTTACATGAACACTAACCTCTTGATTAGAAAGTACATACTTAGCCAGTGGACTGTGAAGGTCTCCCCCAATTCGCATGCTTCAGGCTACATTCACAATCAATCAGTTACATCAAATCCCCTTTTGTTTCCCTCCAGTGACTTTTGGCCACTCTGTCACTTGACTCCTAAACAAATGCCTCACCTGGCTTTTCTCCAGACTCCCTGCAAAACGTGCCCCTCCCAGACCATGGGAGCCAGCCTCTATAGATGTGACTAGCTTTCTAGAACTTCTGTGCTGTGGTAGATGGAAACATGCTTTCCAAGCAACTCCCCAGGGCAACTGAGGCATTTCTATTCTTTGTTTAATTGAAGAAGCTCACTTGTTCCCTTTCCAGTACTTTTTGTGAAGTCTTTGTCAAGTATCTTTCCTTTACTCGAGAACTGCTCTGGGAAAACCACATTCTGCAGAGGACAAACATTATTCAGGTTATAATCTCAGTTTAGTCACAGAGGACTACCTGACCTCAGGTATCTAGCTTGGCATTTCTGAAGCTCAGAGTCTTTATCTACAAAGCAGATGATATTTGGTAATTCCATTTCTATTTCAAAATGGTATTAATTGTGAAACACAGGACATCCAAGAAGGGATCTGTAGCCTTCAATTACACTTGATCCCATTCTCATTTTAAGAAATCGTTCAAGATCCACCATCATGCCCCACAAGCTTCATGCCTGAATGATTAACTGAGGGCTAATGGTCCATTCTAACCATTCATAACTCCTAACATGTTCTTCAATACTCTAAGTTTCACAATCTATCTAAATGTGTTTCTACTGACAATGTGATGTGGAATAATTTCAGCAAGATTCTTACCAGAGTTTTCAATTATTCCTTTGCTAGTTTACCTTCTATTCCACTCTGCCTCCCAAACGCATGTTAACATAACTGTCTATTTCCTTTCAAGGGTCACTGAGCGTTGCCAGGGGGCATCACATAAATACGCTAATGGGATCCATCACAAATTTATGAGTCAACTGCAGCTGCTCAGAAATCCATTAATTTATTTCTCCTCTGCTCCTTTTTCCATTGCCTAAAAGTAGTCATTCCAAACCTTTATCACTCACTTCAAGCACTAGACTCCCTGCTTCTGCCCTCCTCACTCTCAGTAGACAACCGTCAAAAAAAAATAATAGACTTCAGCCAAGAACTCTCTCAATTGCCCGCTTACTTAACACTACCATTTTGACTCATCTACAAGCAATCCAACCTAAAAGCAACCTGGATCAGGATGCTTTTGGTTATAAGTAACAGGAAGCGTCTACTTATCTTTCTTAGACTGTAAGTAAATTTACAGCCCCATGTAATAAGAGGTAGAGCAGGCTACAGGCTCTGTTCAGATGTACCTCAAGGCTCTGGATCCTTTTCTTTGCATTTTTCTTGGCTCTGCCCTCCTCTACAAGTTGGCTTCATCCTCAAGCTGACAACAATTCTAGGTGTCATATTCAAACATAACATCAACCATAAAAGAAGTGTTTTACTTCCTTAAGAGAAAACATTATAGACATCCCACTGAATGAAATCCATGCTTATTCCTATACCAATTACTGGCAAACAGAAAAAAGATTGCCATACTTAGCTTAGACCAGTGTGTCTCAACATTGGAACTACTGACATTTGGGGCCATATAATTCTTTGTTGTAGGGGGCAATTCTATGCATTATAGAATGTTTAGCAGCATCCTTGGCCTCTAATCACTACATGTCAGTAATATTGCCCACTTGTGACAACCAAAAATGTCTCCAAACATTGTTAAATGTTCCCTGCAGGGCAAAATCACCCCAATTGAGAACTGCCGGATTAGACTAAGCATGATATATCCTCAGAACACAAAATAATGGTCATCTTCTTTCAAAGGAAGACAGGAAATGAATGTTGACTAGGCAACCAACAGTGAACACTACAATGTCCCAAAACGAACTTGTTTTCTACTCCCCACCTCCAAAATATATTTATGTTCTTGAAGTCCCAATATTGATTAACATATCACAGTCTAGATACTTAGTGGCTCAAACTAAGAACCCTGGAGTCATCTTACTACCTCCCTTACTGCCATATCCAGTCGTCAGCAGTTCCTATGACTACTGATGATGAAGCGTCTTATGGATCTGTTCTCTTCCCTCCATTTCCATTATCACTTGACTGTCTCAGTGGTTGCCTCCTTATTATGTTCCCTCCCTCCCAGGCTTTCCTAAAGTTTTGAAAGTTATTTTTAAATAGTAAATCGAATCCAATCACCACCCCCCCCCAATTTAAAACCATCTGATGACTTCTCATTACCCACAAATCTAAATTGCAATCTTCAGCCTGCCATACAAGATCTGCAGTGATTTCTCCCTTGCCCACTGCTACAACCTCAACTCCAGCCATTCCACTTATCTTATTCTCTACCACCAGATTATTTATTGTTCTCAGATCAGATATGCCATCCAACACATAACTGACTTGTTTGACTTAGTATTTCTGCATGGGATGACCTATTTACCATTTCCTAATCCATCTTCAAGTCCTTCACATTTCTCATGTATTATTTCTTTTTTGATGACTTTTATTCTCCTCATGAGAAATTAATTACTCTAGCAGCTGTATCCCCCATAGTACTTATAAAAAATATAATTCTAAGTGAAGCCCTTAATGAATCATATTATAGTTTTATTCAGTCTGCCCAGCTAGATCATGGGCTACTATAGGTGAGGTGTTATCTCTATCAATAGCAACAATGTCTGGCACCGTGATTAGAGCATAACAAAATGGCTCTAAATGCAGGGCTGCAGATATGAAGGAATTTAATTAAACTGATTTCAATGCATTTACCCTAAATTATAGTAAGTCTCTAGGACTAAGTCTAGTCAATTAAAAGTACTTATTCCTAAGAATAAGCCAAATTATCTGAAATAATTTATATGCCAGATAAAATGTTAATGAATATTTGTTTAATAATCAAATAAATTAAGTCAAACAAGTGATCAGTGGGACAAATAAAAATACTGCCACATCACCTACAAAATCACTAAAATGTTAAGAGAAATGATCACTTTCAATTCTCTGCATGATTCCAAGAGGCTGCTACACATGTGAATTCCCAGAAACTATCAAAACCCCTCCTCATACTTCACCCCTAATGAGGAACAGGGTAGGGGTGGGGTGTCTGAGAACAGGAGCTACAGTAGGAGCGTCCTTAAGCCCCAACAGATGCCAAACGAGAGAAGAAACCAGGTCTGAGAAATTAAGCAGAAACCATATTTCTAGAAGACAAGAAGGGAGTTTTGTTTTGTTTTGGGTTTTTTTGTTTAAACCTAACCAAAGAGAAACTGAGTACAAAACCAAGGGTCGGGGTTAATGGAGACTATCGAAGGAGAGTCACTAACAGAGGCATAATTGCTTCCAGTCTGTTGTTATATTCCTTAGTGCACAAGATGCCTGAGTAGAGGATACATGTCAAGAACAGAATTTATAAAGGCCTATAAATTGGAAACGCAATGTGGCAATATGTATTGAGTCATAAAGATGTGTGTTCTCTTTGTCACAGAGGTCCTACTTGGGAAATCTTTGCCAGGCAAATAATCAAACTCCCAGAAGGAAATCTGTAAGATTTCATAAAGATGGTTCTATAGCCTTCTTTATAAACAAGAAAAAAACAGGATTGACTTACAAATCCAGAGTAAAAGACTGATTACATCTTTTTACATTCGCTCAATGAAATTAGCTCTGAAGACTATGTAGCATGTGTGTGGAAACATGCAGAGATGCTTATGAACCTGAAACTTATATTCCAGTCACAAATACATCAATTTAAAAAATCACATGTGGAAAGATTCTACCGAAATAGACCCTAAAAGATCATACCAAATATACCCTAAAAGGCAATAATACCAAAGCGTTAGCAATTTCTAAACTTTACATTTTCATTGTCTTCCAAACTTCCTCTGCTCTGGTTATATTACTTTTCAAAAGTTTAATTTCAAGTTGGCAAGAGAACCACAGAGGCTGAGTCACCATTAAATATCATCCATGTACACGTGCCTTCGAGCTCAGGCTGCACAAAGCACCCATTTTCAGGAACAGCCAGTGTTTGGGTAGATTACCCCCAAAAAAGGTCTACATAGCCTGCTGGAGGGACTGGTCCAGTTTTATCGCACTTCCTGGGAAGTCCCAGGAGCTTGGAATTCAACTCAGAACTGAAGTCATATGCTTCATTAGCGTTGTCCCAAAGATTACAGATTGGCTGACAGTAGTTTATGAGGTTTCACTCAAAAAAAAAAAAAAAAAATCTGAACTTCACTGCTTCTGGCACCCTGATGGAAGCCCCAGTCTGGACACTTCATTGTCTGGGGAGGGTGAAGAAACACATGTGGTTTTCTGCCAAAGCTTGCCGACCGCTCCTGTCCCTTGTAGGGGACTTGAATTATATTCGCCTTCTGGCCATGGCACGTGGGAGTCAGAATTCTGCAAGGGCTTCCTCTTTTTGTGCATACACAAAACCAATCTCTTAAATCTATTTAAAGAGATACAATTAGTGTGCTAATAGCACACTGTTTAATCTTATAGCCAAAGTGAGATTTGTATAATAATGTTATAATGTGGCCCCGTCCTCCCTGTTCCTTAGATTTTTATTTAACCCCACTTGCCAGGAACAGGACAGGATCCAGCTCTCATTTGTAATAATATAAAAATCCTCCAGGCACCAAGAAAGAGGCAAGAGCTAGTAAGATGGCCTGAGCTGAGCTGGGTGTGCATAATCCCACTGCCTTTCACTAACAGTCTGGGAGACCACAAACGCTGCCTTCATAAGGTTGTTCACTTAAATGTCACTTTTATTTTCATTTCCTGTTTAATCAGCTGGAAGAGAGTGACAGTTGCTGCTAAATGATTGCTCCACAGTGGCAGCAATTGAATATTAGTGATGGACACACAAAGAATAGAAATTATGAAAAAGGCAGAGCACATTCCCACATTGCTGAACTAGAGGCAGTTTGTAGAGCTGAAGAGACATTATTTCTTCTCCACACTCCTCCCCCCATCCTGTTTACAAGTGCAAACAGATCAGATTTTTCAGAAATTCCCATTTGCATTTAGGTCGTCTTTTTTTTTTTTCTTTTTTTTTTTTTTTTTGCCTTTAGGTAGTCTTAAAATGGAGCTTACTGCCTCATAAAACAAAATCGCCACATTTCTACAGGGAAAAAAAAATCATAGATAGCTATACCTATACCATAGATAGTCATATTTATATTTTGTTGGACAGAATCTGAATTTCTTTTCCTCTTTGTTCCCTTTCTCTTCTTTTCAACATTTAAATAGTCACCTGGATTTTCTCTATGCTGCAATTACCCAGTTGTTGTCTTCACCATTTTATTAAAGTTTCGAGCAAAATAATTTCTTTTTTCTCTAAACCTAATTTCCTTTTTATGCAGAATAACTTAAATATATACTCTCTGAAAAAATGTAAATCCAATTTGCTCCTCTCTTCAGTACTCTTCCCAATCAGAGCTCCCATCAAATTCCACATCATCTTTCTGGGCCTTTCTAACCACTGCTGAGGAAATTGTTGGGTTTGGCGGAATCAGTCTCTTGTAGTTCCTTCTCAAGTTCCTTTGTTCTCATCATAAAATCTACTAGACCTCACTTACTTACTGCATCAGTTTGCAAAAATGGCCACAGGTATCAGTATGCCCATCCTTTGCAATTTGATTTTGCCTTCCATCAGGAGGCCCAGTCTATTTCCCCCATCCTGATTCTGGACTGGCCTTGTTACCTGATTTGACCAACATAATATGGTAGAAGTGATGGTGTGCCGGTTCCAAGAGCAGACTTTAAGAGCGTTTGCACACTTCCCTCACTCTCTTGGAATCCCTCTCAGCTCTTGGATGAAGCATACGTTAGCATCCTGGACAAGGGAAGACCACAAGGAGCAGAGCAAGCCATCCCAGCCAAGGTCTGTATAGAGTAGCCATTGTGACTAAGTGGCTTATCACAGAAGCATCAGTGAGGACAGCCAAAACCAGAAGAACTACTCTGAGCTCAGCCAAAATTATGGGCCCATAGAACTGTGAACTTTTTTAAAGGGTGGTTGTTTCCAACCACGAAATTTGGGGATCATTTGTTACACAGCAAAAACTAACTCAGATAGCTGCCCATACACATTCCTTAACAACAATCTTCTCTACCTTGCTACTTTTCTTCTTAAATAATAGGCTAAATATTTTTCATCAATTAGACGATCTTTTCACCTAAGCACATAATATAAATTATTATATTTTGATGCAAATATTCTCCTCATTCCCAACATGTTTGGAAAGGTTGCTTTTAGCTACATGATATCAAAGGAAGGATGTAAAATTTCCCTCAAGAATCAAATATTTATGATTATACTAATTCATACAGTTGTCATATAATACAGAAACACGTCTTTTTGTATTCCTTTTAGGATTATAACCTGCTATATGCCTGATATTTTGAACATTGTATCTCCTTTCATCTTTTCTATGAGAAAGTAGGTTAATTCATGTTTTCATGTCTTTCTGATTCCAGCATCTATGCTGTTTCCACTAAATCATCCTGGTTATTTTCACTTTGAGAGTATGTGGCTACCATTTCTTAAAGGATTAAATATACTAAATTTTACATCAATTTGTAGAACTAAAAACCAAAATCCTTAAGTTTGGTTGTTTGTTTACTAATTCACTCAAGTGGCAGGTGCAGATAAGAATGGGCACTCTTTTGATTCCACCATTCCTAGCACTGAATCTCAGGGTTTCCTTACCTACTTTCCTGCTTTCTTCTCCTCTCAGAGGTCATGACAATGGGCTGAGCCACTTACACCTGCTCACTGTACATGCACTTTTCTGTCGAAATCAGCCCTCTCCCCTACAACTTCTTACTTTTTCCAGCCTGTCCTCCTATCTACAACTGAAGAAGATAGAGGAGGAGGAAGGAATGCAAATCAAAACATGAAAATATTCATTAAATGTAAGATGCCAACTTTCTCACCTACGAGATTCATCCCTGGCTCTTGGTTATACAAATCATAAGCTTTCTAGATGAGGTCTCCTTCTTCCTTTCTATTTTGACATGATTAGTTTTCAATAAATGAATGCTGAGGAATAAGACCCCAAAGTGGGAAGTATGTTCCCCTCCCCCTGGCTTCATGTACATTCAAAAGAATTACCCCTTGTGGTATTTAACTTGAACTTTATGTTTTTTCCTTGCTAAGGGCTATTAACATTAATATTGCACCACAGAGGGGATTTTTGTTTTTCTTCTGATAGCCATCTTTCAACAAGTCTGGTTGCAAGTAAATGAGATCAGCATTTCAAAAGCCAACGATTCTGCGGCTCATTGTCTGTACTTGCTAAACTTTCCTTTCCCCGCAGTTTGCCTCCGTTTCTATCACTGACTCTATCTTGTAATGAAAATTAATGCCCTGATTTAAATGAGTGATATGAAATATGATCGATTATGCCTGCTGGCACGCAGTATGTTTTGCCTCATTAACACATTCTTAAAGGATAATTAGCATCTCTGGAGATGAGTTGGATATTACATAGTCAACCTTGGCAGCAGTATTCAGTCACAGTTAGAAAACAGTGCCTCTATGCTTTCCACACACTAAGCCTCAGTTAGGAGTTTGCCAGTCCTGAAAACAGAAATTATCCTCTGGGGAGCACAGATTGTGTTAGTGTTGAATCAGCTGCAAGCTAGTGGAGCCCAGAAACGTGACCTTTGCAGGCTTCTAATATTGACCCTGTTGTTGTATCTTTGCATTTCTTCCAAAGTTACTTATACTCTTTTAACACTTTAATTAAAGTTGATAAATAAAACGGAGTACTGACAACATTGAACTGAAATCTCAAAATTCACAGTGTTCATGACATATTCAGATAATCGGGGCCAATAATAAATCATTGCCTAATTTATTGCTCATACATCTGTATCGATATCTGTTATCTATATTTCAGTTGGATATGGAAACAAATACAGATTTACTGCTAAGTTTAGTGTACTTTAAATTATCTTTATATATTGACCATTTAGAATTTAAATATTAATCTAAGCATGTCATTTATTCATTCTTTTCAAATAAATTTAAATCAGAAGTTAACTGCACAAAATATCTTACACAATCTGCTCCTGTCAAAAAATACAGAAGGTTAAAGTAGAAAATAGTGTACATTAAACCTTTGTCATCAGTGCCTTGGTTTAATTTCTTTTACTTTTTTTATTTTTCTAAATTCTATTTTTCTCACATTTACTAGGATTTTCATTTCCTATTCTCTTAAAACATTTTCACGGTCAATGTACTTCTTTAAAGAGAAGATTGGGTTTTCTAGTCGGTCTGACAATTCTAAAACTTTACATTTTTGCAGGTCTGTTTTGGCAGTTGGTTGTTGTCCTCGGTGCCTGGCTTCCTTGTGTGTTTGGTAAAATATTACAGTGGTTTCCCCATTTTACTCATGGAAATATTTGTGGGAATTCCTGGAGGCCTAGGGTTTTCCTGTGCTTCTCCTGGGCACATGCCAGGGAACCACCAGTTCAGGGCCACCTGAAACCAAATCCACACCAACCATCCTATGAACAGCCTAGGTGAGGTGCATTTAAAAACACCTCCTTCAGAACATCCATGTTGGCTTTCTCGGTGATTTCGTTTGGGATTGGTTTTTGTGCCCTCTCCTACTCAGCACTAATGCCATTCCTTTTACAGTCCCCCTGGAGTGGGAGGGCAGGGAGTCCTGGCTTCTGCTTCCCCCTTATTCTGGTATAGCCCTTGGGAAATCAGCTGCATGTGGGGAGAATGTCTCCTCTTGGACTCCCTACCCTGGGTGGGCCTGGGCTCAGTGACCAGGTTCTGCCTAGAATAATACCTGGCCAATGTCCTCAAGCAGAAGTGGCTTGCTTCAGTGCTCCACTGACCTTTCTGGGTTCTCATTTCCTCGGAGACTTTCACCAGGTGATTCCTTACTATTATTGTTTTTTGTTTGTTTGGTTATTTTTAGCTTTCTGATGCTTTTAAGATTGCATATGAGTTCATCCCAGCTTTTTTTAGCTGTGTAAAGTACAGAGATGGTCTGAGCATCCTAGCCCACTGTGTTTCCAGAAATAGAACCTTACTCAGATTTAATAAGCCTCATTAAAGCAAATCCACTCCAGGTGCCTTAAGTGTTTGTTTTAATTCTATCTTTTAATTGCAAGTAGCAAACATAGCCCAGGATACCTCACATAAGCGAGGGTAGTTATAAGGATACAGGTACACAAGACCCCAGGAACAATCTGAACCACAGGAGGTGGGGGTGGGGGGCACCTGGACACTGGAAGAATTAGACACAGGAGACCCTGGGCTTTCCACTTTACTTCAGGCGTTCTCAGACTTTAGAAAGAAATCAGAATCGCCTGGAGGGCTGTTAAAACAGATTGCTGAGTCCCCCTGGCTGAGTTTCTGAAGTAGGACCTGAGAATTTGCATTTCTACTAAATTCCCAGGTGACGCTGCTCCTGCCGGTGCCTGGACCACCCTTGAGAAGCACAGGCTCTGTGTGACACTGCTGAGCTCCCGGTCCTCCTGTGTCACCTACCAGAGTGTGAACCTTGGCATATCCTTCTACCTCTCCATGCCCGGTTTCCTGTCTCAGTGGCTCAGATTCCTCATCTGTAAAATAAGGAAACTGGCAGTACCTACCTCAAGCGGTTGTGGAGAAGATTAAATAAAACAAAAGATGTAAACTGCTCAGAATATGCCAATATTAGCAAGCACTTAGTAATCTTAGCTGCTATTGTTGCCATTCACCTGTTAAATCATATTCAGTCTTCAGTCTCCTTTTTGTGTAGGTCGTATTTTGCTTCCTATCATTAACTTGCTTTTTCTTCTCTCTCTCTCTCCCCCCCCTTCCTTCCTACCTCTCTTTCTCCCTCCTTCCCTCTCTCTGTCCCACCTTCCCTCCTCACTCTCTCTCTGATGCTGTGAAAATTTTCCAGCATACCTTCCTTAACTTTAGTTTACCCTGACACTTACAGATACCCTTCATGACTGGTTAAATTATGACTTCTCTATTTCCAATCTTTTGAGTTTATTAAGGACTATTATATACTTAATTAGTTCTTAGTTATACTTAATTCTTAACTACATACTTAATTCTGTCCATCTTTCCCAATTGAAATGCTCAAGAGAGATTTCAACTAGTCTAGATTATCATCTGCTACCGTGTCACGAGGCAGATTACTAAACAATCCATGAATTCACTGCCCTTGGGCCAGGTCGCTACCCCTGGTCCAATCAGCTGTGGTGCAGCACGAGAGAGGGTGAGTGGAATAAAACGAGGCTGCACAGGGCTCCTCTTCCAGCAGTGAATGGGGAAGTTCCACTACTTAGAAAGGTCTGGGCATGTGGCAGATACCATGACTGCCGTGTCTAAGCATCATTACAGGATTAAAAACCATCAAATGTTGTTGCTCAATCTGTTCTCATTAAAATTAAACACTGTGATTAAATTCCCTGGTATCAAGCGACTTCCTCTTTTTATACAGACCTTATTCAACTATGTCTGAGCTCTCGTGTCATGTGCTTCACACGTGTTCGGATCATTGGAGGCTGTCAGCAATACGTACAGCAGGACTTCCAGAAGTAAGTGCCAAGAGACAGAGGAAGAAACTGAGCCCATCCCAGGGGTGAAGTTCTACTGAGTGTATATTTACGTTACCGACTTTGACATTAATATTAGAGCCATCAGTCAGGGAGCATGATAAAAGGGATAATTCATAGAGACTGCCTGAGAGAGTGACATGCAAAAGAAAATCCATAATTAACAGGAAGAGCACCGCAAATATCAATACGAATGAAAACAACAATCCAACTCTTTCTAAAAATGGCACCAGATAATAATTCTATGCAAATGTGATAGCTGCTCAGCAAACACCACCTTGAAATATCAAGGACTATGGCCCTAATTTCCTACCAAAATACTAGTGATGGATCCATCATCTATGAGTTCACCAAAATCTTTACTGAAACTATTTGTCACGTTGAAACATTACATGCACTTTTTTCCCCTTAACCCTCCACTTCACCACGCAAAGAAGTAGAAAATAATGGCAGTTTCTCCTCTCAAAATGTCCATTAACAGAGTATGTTGGTATATTCTCATCTTTCCTGAATTCATTTTATAGGATTCCCTCAGCTGATTCAAGAAGTTGAGTAAGAGAGCTGTGAACTATTCTTAATTGTATAACATTTGTTCCCCAGTCAGGAAACTGGCCAGACCTTTATCCTCATGGACCTTATCACAGGATTAACATCCATCTACTGGGTCCCAGAATACATTTTCTCTTCCTGACCTGAATAAACGACTTACACAATCACTTTTATACAGGTATCCCTCAATTACGTGAGGCCTGTCATATCATTTGAATTTTTAATTATAAAATAAAGAATGTTACAAATGGTATAGCTCATAAAACTGAGAACATAAGTAACTGGCCAACAACATGGTGTGAGTGACTCAAGGTGAATTCCATAATCTCTTGGAGCCTTACTTTTCTCATCTGTAAAATGGGAATACAAAGAACCTACCTCAAGCCAAAACTGAGAGCATGAAATGAGAAAATGTATGTGAGCCTTCAGAAGAGTATCTATTTTAAAGAAATATAAGAAACTTACATTTTCTTCTAAATACGTAACAGATGACAGAGGCTGCATTAAAATGTAAGGTTGCTTTTATCTTTACTAGGCAGTTAGGAAGAGATAACTGTGAAGTTCCTGGAACAGCTACCATTAGCTTACTCCAAAAGTTAATTAATATAAAGTGCCCAATTTCGGCAACGGGAGGAGAAGCACCTGTAAAGGATACTATTGCAGACAAAATCTTTTTTGTGTCTGTACCTTCAGCTTGATTATACAGACCCTCCTTCAAGCGGATCCTTTCAGCAACTGAATCCTCATTTTTGGAATCTGCCTTTGTTCTCTGTAATTCTGGCCAGCTCTTGACTCCACATTTCAACCTTGGAATTTTCCCTGAGGCCTAATGCACCTCTGTGGTTGTCAGCCTGTCTCTGGCTGCCTCAGTGCCAGTTCTCGGGTGTCTGATACCATATCTGGTATCAGCTCTCCCTCACATTTTGTTGCAGAAAATGGAATCAATCCAAACATGATCAATTTACCAGTGTCCCTGGGTTTGGGGGCCTAGGGACTCCCGGAATCAATGCTGCCCTTTTCCAGACAACCTCACCCGGAGGACAGATCTCTGTTTTTCTCAGGCCCCTGACCCTGTTCCTGAACCTTTGGGCTATGATAGCTGTGAGTGGAGATAAAGGGATAAATGAACCAAGGGAGAAACTTCGGTCTTTGGGGAAGTCAAGAAGGAGGTGGACCATCACATTAGAGGAAAGAACAAAAATTGCTTTTAAAGTCTAAAAAGTTTCATATAAACATCCTCAGTATTAAAACATCTGGCATCTGGTTGTCTTATCCAACGTCTAAACCTCTTCTACCCTCAAAGCTTTCGATTCAGGCTTCTGGGCTATTGTACCTTTAGGATACGGTCGACACTTTTATTATCAAGGCCCGTGTTAAAATGGAATCACCGAATTACGTGTCTTATGCTGGTGGCCAATATTGCTGAAATCCACCTGTCCTGTCTTGTTAGACTCTCTGCTCGACTTCATCACGAGGAGGGGTAGAATTTCCTTCTCTGATTCATTCTTGATGGACTGATAGCACAGCGATTTCTGGTGTCCCTACTTCTCTTACTTATTAGGAACCACGACTATGGGAACTAAAGTTGCAGGATTAACCTTAAAAAACAAAATGGCACAAATTTTGTTCACTTTAATTATATCAGTGTCGAAGCAACATAGGAGCACCTTAACACAAGCTACAAATACCCAGAAAAGGAACACTCAAAAATGCCATGTACACTCAGGCATCTGCAAATCAAAGTCCTATATAACATGGCCATATCTTTACCTGCTGAAACTAGAACTTCTTTAAAACAAATTACTGCAGTTGAAAAAAAAAAGTGCAGAGACATCCAATATGTCTCAAGGAAACCCCCTTTAAAAGTAATAATAATAATAATAATATCAGTTATTCCTTTCCAGATGGAATTGAAATGCAGAGTAGTCTAAGTCTTCCCTCAGAAACAGAGGAAATCATTGTTCTAAAATACTCTTCCCTCTTTTTTCCTAGAGTACAAATCACACAGAGCATTCTATGTGGAAATTCTTCTGGTCCCCGAAACTGGTAAAGCTGGAATGCCGGCTGTGAACCTGTTTAAATAGGATAACAGGCCAGGACATTATTCTTGTGCACAGGCAATTTTAAAGGTGACACCATTTAAAGACATGCCTTTAATAGTATCACTAGCCTTTCTCTCATGCTAAAACACTTAAATTTCGCATTTTGGGAAATTAATTATATAGGATTTAGGATCTCATTAATAGTAAAGTATCTAAGACCCCATCTGTACATCTTATACTCCACGTCATATTTTTCTTTAGTTTTTATGTATCTACAGTCAAAAGTCTCTCCCCATGGACCTACTGTGTTCAGCCTGAAGCTCACACATCAGCCAACAAAAACAGCTCTACCACCCCACCTCTGACTGCTCACCATCTTCAGCATATCCTGTTTGCCTTTGACTCTGCAACATGCTTTCTCTAGCCCCCTTCCCCATTGGCCTGCGCCACCCACCTTTCTCCCTAACTACTCCGCCAACCCTTCCCCCACCTCTTATTGCAACGCCCCTGCTCAGGGAAACGTTTCTGGGCTCCTTGTCCCAGCTCCACACTCACCTTCCACTGAAGACCCGAGACATGAATAGGCAATAGGGAGGGGGCAGAAGTGGAATGACCAGAAGTTTGGATTTCACATCTTAGATCTACCACTTACTAGTTGTAAGGCCCTGAGCGGGAAAATTTCACCTTTCTGGGTTTCCGCTTCCTCATATATGAAATATAAACAATACTAGTACTTACTTTGTAGAGTTGTTGTGAGGATTAAATGTTAATGTATGCAAAGCACTAAGAACAATGCCTGATGCATAATAACTTCCATGTGCATTGGGTATTAGTATTATTTCCCCAAAATCTGGATTTCCCACATCATATATGTACTATATTATTACACCATCAATCTCATTTTCTTAGCGTGACCCTCCAAACATTGTAACTCTGTAAAGGAAAGGATTTTTTCTGGCTCATTTATTGGTGCATTCTGAGCACCGAGTACTATACAAGGTATAGAATGGGAACTCAATAAACATTTAATGAATCAATGAATAAGTGAATTATTATCATACAATGACTCTGCCTCCAAGCCATGAGTTCAACCTTCCATTTTAGGAAACTGTCACTGTGTCCCTACAAGCCCACGTCCTCCACTCACAACTACAGGGGTTTGCCAACTAAGTTGCTCCCCGACTTCTCCCACACTGAGTTCCACCGTGCATTAGCTTTGAGCCTTTTTGGACTTCAGTCTGCTCTTGAAATACTCTGTCTAATTTGATAACTTGGCTCCTGGACAAAACTACTTGATTCTTAGACTTATTGGGTGTTTGGACTTGGCTTGTTTCCTGGACTATTTATAAAGATTTGTACCCTAGCTGTGCATAAGAAATACACTGCTGTGAGTTGCCACCTGAACAAGCATTTCCCCACCTCTAGTCTGTATCCTATCCCCACCAGTAATTGAGGAAGTTGACAATATAACAACCCAATACATGACTCTGTTCACCAACCAGGTAGCTCTAGAAAAAAGAATTATCTGTTCTGAATATCAACTGGAATTCTACTCTGTTACTTTCTCATTGTTATGGTACAATGACAATTATTGTTAATAATGATTTGATTCAATGCATTCAGTAACATTGTATTCTCTAGTGTTTTATTAGTTATAATATTTAAGAATCTTTCATATTTATAACCCCATTCCATTGTCCATGACATGTAATATAAAGTGTTTCATACTAACATAATCATGGGATGATATTGGTAGGTTACATACAAGTCCTTATCAAGGGTACTAAAACAATGTCATTTCATCTGTTCATTCAAAAACATGTATTGAATTCCTACCATATTGTCATGTATTAAGATAAAGGATAGAGATGTAAAGATGAATAAATCACAGCTTGTGCCTTTAAAATTTCACAAGTTAGTGGACTTAAATTTAGGTTAAAATAATACTTGAGCATTTGAAATAAAAGCATAGGTTTCCAATTTTGCTCTTCACCAGAAAAAAAAAAAATGTTGCCCTCATGACCTTGAAGAACACCTACTGAAATCATCTCTTTTGAAGGATGTGTGTTGCTTCTATTAAATCTCTCTAAATATATGTACATAGGATATATATCCAAAAGGACTGTCTCTCCTTATGACCCTGATGGAAAAGATACAGTCCAACAGAATAACCAATTCATTGTAATGCCCTGGTCTTACTATGCCAGGAAACATCCCAGAAAAGGAAGGAGTAAAGCTAAGTTCAACAGCCCCAGGACTAATGCCTCCACAATCTTCCTCATCTGTGAAAAGCACTGACATTACTGGTTAAAATGGTGACAATGTGTTCATACGGCAAAAAGGAAATAAGGCGAAAGGACAGCATTATCAAGTTTTTATCATCGTAGACAGTAGAAAACATAGGTGCTAGTCAAGTTATGTTTACATGTCTACATTTTTCCTCCAATATGGCTATCGCCTGTCAGCAATAGATGTAATTTGTGCTACTAAATCTCCAACCATGGCATTCCGTAATGTTTCTGTTCTGCTTTGTCATTCACAGGGTTCCAAGGAACCCTGCTGAGTGAGCCTGGAGTTAAGACTTTGGAAGCAGGAATACCTGGGTTTGAACCTCACCTGTACCACCTGGAGAGGTCTTGGACGGGTATTTAACCTCTCGGATATTCAGCTACAAAATAGCAGAAATAACAGCTACTTCACACATTTGTTATAAAGATTTAAAAAAACAAAAACAACTGCATGAGATGCCTAACAAATGTTGGCTTTCTAACTGCTGGGTCAAAAATTAATTTTTAAAAAAAGGAGGGGGAGGCAGAGAAGGGAAGGAAGGAGGAAAAAGAACGAATGGAGGAGGAGGAACAGCACAGGGAAACGGAGGGGAAGAAAGACCATGGGAAGGTTTACTAAATCACGAATGTCAGCAAGCATGGAAAATACAACTGTCTGGCTTCAATAGCACAACAGCTACAAAATTAAGAGACTTAAAAGAAATAAAGCCACAAGCTGGTGGTCTGCTTGAGATGCTAGGTATAAATGAATAAAGAATGCATTGATTTTACAAACCTCACAGGGCTGAGAAAAGCACATGGGTATGTTGAGAGCAGTCCTAGAGAACGTGCATATTTGTCAGCAACACCAGTTACAGACCAAATGCCACAACTGTCAAGGGGTGTTGAGACATGATCACAAGCCAGGCTATAGCCATTTTCAGCACGGCCACTTCTATCAGTGTTTCAAATAAGGATGATTTTATTGCGTGGAATTAACTCAATATTTATTGAATACTTCTGCTCCAATTCTGCCCTCCAGCACTCTACAGTCTAGTATAGATGATAATATTCGCAAATAACCAAAATGCAAGGGAAAATGTGTTAATCATAAGAAGAAATGCAAGTGCAATACAATAGGGACTAAAAGGAGGGGAGGAATGATCATCAGTGGGAAAGCGCCGAAAGGCTTCATGAAGAAAATAATATTAATTTATTCATTTATGCACTAAGCAAATATATTTTGGTATTTTCCCCCATGCCAGATACTGTTTAAGGCGTCAGAAACACTTCTATGATCTAGATAGATGAAACTTACACTACAGAGGAAGAAAACAATAACCAAGCATATATATCTATACATACATACTAATCATTTAGAGAATGACAATTGTTTTTGAATAAACCAAAATAGGATAATCTGATGGAGAACAATTTGGGGCAGGAGGAGGCAACTTCAGATAAAGTGGCCAAGAAAGGCCTCTCTGAAGTTCTAGCATTTGAGCTGATAACTGAAAACATGATTGGCAAAGAGAAGAGGAAGTACAAAGGCCTTGAAATGAGAATGAGCTGACCATAACAGGGCGTTCATAAGAAAGCTGGAATTGGAGAGGGACGGATAGGAGAAGAGGGAAGAGAGGCGCTCAGCGTCCAAAATCCATAGGGCCTCATAGGCCATAGGAAGGAGTTTACCGTTTTATTTAAAAGCTAAAGGTTTGCAAAGGTTTGCAATGTGATTTATTCCCATTGTTGAAAAGATTCCTATGACTCTTGTGTGGATAAAGGCAAGTTCCACAGCACGGAGACCAGATGGAAAGCTACTGCAGAAGTTAAGCGAGATGACGGCAGTTGGCTGATAGCAGTGGTGACTGAGAGAAATGGGCAGATCCAGACTGTGTTTTGGAGTTAGAGAGAGCAAAACATGTTGAGTAAGTGTTGGTGTGTGTGTGTGTGTATGCATGCACACGCGTGTGTGTCAGATTATTTGACTTGACCATCTAGAATACTGGTAGAGAAGAAGGGCAACCGAGAGAGAGAAAAATGAAAAGGAATTCATATGTATTGATCACCTGCCATGACTAGGCACTCTGTATTATTTCATTTAAACGTCACAATAATTACAGAAGTAGATGTTACCATCACCCTGACCCCTTTTTTTTCCTGAGATAAAATTAAGGGGGAAATATGTTAAGCAAATTTCCCAAGGTCCCATGACTTTGGGGAAGAAGAGCTTCAAATCCAGGTCCATCTGACTCAAAATCTGCCCATTTTTGACCTAGCATTTCCCTGGGGCTATATGACAGAAAATGTCTGCACAGGAAATCTGAACTCTCAGTTTGAATGGAGAATGTAAGAAATTTAAAGGAGAATAGTAAGAAAATGAATTGGTTACAGCTTTTAACAACTGTCTCCTCCCAGAATTTCACCATGGATACCCTGTAAAATTTTTGGCATAAAGTATCTCTCCAGGCTCCACCTCCCAAACTGTCTTGCTGATGTCATTTGGGAGTGTTTTCTGTCCAGCCTATGGATTTGATAGTCTAGAAGAGCTTTCTGAGGTTGCTGTACAGGAGATAAGAATTTGGTTCTCCTTTGCTCCATTTATAGGTAGTCCTTTCACTTCTGTTCCTATCTCCCTGGAACCCCATCAGCCCCAGAGAATAACAGGGTTCCACTCTCCTCTGAGTTTCATCAGACATGGCTACGTTGGCTGCCATAGTCCTCAGCCCATTCCTGACCCCTCAGATGTGGTTTTTCGAGCAGCTGTGATCTCCTCAGCCAGCTGATGAGGTAATACCTGAGGCTCTTCACTCTAGGTTCCCCAGCCTCCACAGCCATGTCCAAGCTGCACGTGACCTCACAGTGGCTAAAGACGAGTTCTAGAGCCTTCCCTTGGCACCGCACCCTGAGGCTTAGCAGCACCCTCCAGTGGAGAACCAATGAAAGATATCCTTCCAGATAAGTTTTGGCCAGGTGTGATGCGGTTGGGCCTACACATCTCTAAGCCATGGAGGACAACCTCCTTAGCTGGCCACACACCAAGCTGCCTGACCTATAGGATGTGGCTTTTTCTAATCTTCACAAAGGCACCTAGATGAAGTAGGGGCCCTGGATGAAGAAGGCTACTACTATGTAATCACAAAATGGTTAAATCCACCAAGTAAATACAATAACTCTACATGCTCGCAATATTACAGTTTTACAACAAAGAGGAAAGACTCACAAGGAGAAAAGTACAAGGAGAAAAACACACAGCATACGGGGTGATTTCAATACAGCTCTATCACAAATGGATAGGGCAAGGAAATAAACATAATGAGAAATATAGACGTGAACAATAGCATGTTAGACATATTCTGTAGCTCTTAATATGTGCCAAGCACTATTTGAAACACTTTACCTATTAATTTAAGCCTGACAACAACTCTATGAGAAGGTACTATTATTAGTCACATTTTACAATGAAGAAACTAAGGAGAGAGAGGTTATCCCCAATTCACAGAGCTGCACCCAAGTAGCAGAGCCACGACTGAAACCCAGGCGGTCGACTCCAGAACATACGTTCTTAACCACTATGTTAGACTGTCTCTCTATACAACATAGTAATGAATAGGTTTATCTAAAATATACATAAAGAATCATACATATATGCTATAAGCAGAAAATACTCATGTTTTTCAAGCACATTCAAAATTCAAAATATTTGGAAAATAATAGCTGACAAATTAGTTCACAAAAAAAGTCTCAATAATTTTTTACTAGGAAAAAACATGTTTGGAAACTAAAATAACACACTCTTAAATAACAGATGGTTAAAGCAGACACCACCATAGAAATGACAATGTATTTAGAATTGAATGACAACATAAAATACAACAGATCAAAATCTTTGAGAGGCAGCTAAAGTTCTCATGCAAATAAATGTATCAATTAAAGTCAAAAGCCTTATATCTGCATTATAAATAATAAAGGTAAAACTACGTATTTAAATTTAGAGGTTCAAAAGGGAACAGAACAAAAGTAAGGTAAGTAGAAGCTAAGCAATATTTAAAATGGGGCCAGAAATTAAAATAGAAAACAAAATATTAGAGATGATCCAAAAACCAGAGGCTTCCTTGAGATAGACAAACTGATCTAAACAAATGAGAATAAGAGAAGGCACAAGTAAATGATATCGGAAATGAAAACTGAGTCTTTGAGATAGACACTAAAGTTACTCCATCTTTATCTTGATTATAATTTCAATGGGAAAAACTGAAACAATTTTAGTTTAACTACCAAATATGATAATATGATAACTAGAGTTTTTGAAGAGGTGTTTTTTTTTTCGTTTGTTTTCTTTTTAATTAAAGAAGTTACTGTATGTTCCTAGTTTTCTGAGAGTTGTTTCTTTGTTTCATGATGAGTGGATATATAATTACACCAAATGTGTCTATTGAAATGATCGTGTGATTTTTCTTCTTTTATTTACTAATATGAGAAATTATCATGATTTATTTTCTAGTGTTATCCCTTTAATCTTAAGATAAAAATAACCTGGTCATTTCATACGTTCTTTTTCTACATATTGCTGAATTGATTTGTTAATATCATTTGGAATTTTTGCATCTAGATTTTGATGCAAGGGAAGCTGACCTATCATTTCTCTTTCTTGTATTATCCTTATGAGATATTTGGTACCAGGGTTATGTTAGCCTCATGGAAAGTGTTTCCTTTTTTCCTATTGCCAGGAAGTAGTTCTGTGAAATCATGATTAGTTTTCCTTGAATACTTGTATAGCTCTCCTGAGAAATCATCTGGGACTAGAGTTTTCTTTGGAGGCAGATATATGACGGTAAAGAAAACCTTATTTTAAAATGGGAGAAATTGGGACATGGGAAAAGAATACAGAGGCAAGGAAAAGTGTGAAGCTATGAGGGGTGACCTTTCAGTAACATGGCAGACTAAGCCGACATGGAAGACAGTCTTCCTACAAAACAGAAATGTTGAGTAAAAAGTTCAATTTCCTTTTTATGAAATAGCCAAGTTCAACTGATAAAAAATAAAGGGAAATCTCCCAGCTACCTAAAATAAAAAGGGAACTCAAACTGGAAGTAAACCGGCTGTCACCATGGCAGCAAAAGAGGGTGTCAGATCCTGATACAGCGTTTGGCTGCTAAGATTTTAATGTCCATGTGAGTCCAGTTTTCATGGTATCAGCCTTTTTGGATCAGACATGTACAATAGAGTACTCTGTTTAAAGCCAAGTTCTATCAGTGAAATGGGGATCAGGAAAAACTCCTCACACTAAGCCAGAAAATTGGCAAGAAAGCTTGCCACCAATCCAGGTCTCTAATGTGGGATATAAATCTCCTGAGAGAAATTGCAACAGTAAGCCAGAAACATATAAGAATTAGTGGGAGTTGTATTATACTAATTGTATGGTGCAGAATATAAGTCAAAAAATAAAAATACATATTAGCCCAAAAGCTAATTTTAGGCCCCCAACAAAAGCAAATGCAAAACCCCTCCGTAGAAATATCAGTGGCGCACAATCCAGGGTACACTAGACTCCCTGCTAAAGATGCACTCACAGTAAACATCTAGCAACCACACAACAAGACAAACCAAAATGAGGGAAATTCAGTAGACCATATACTTGGGAGAATTTGCATCACTCTAAAAGGTAGAAATAAAACAATATTAAAGAGACTATAATATTGAAGAACACGCAATACAAAATAAAATAGGCAGATCTGAAAAAGAACTCAATGAAACTTCTGGGGGAAAAAAAATAACCTATGGTTATTGGACTTGAAAGCTCAATGGATGACATAAAAGTAAATAAAGGTGAAGAGAACAACATGAAAGATTTGAGGAAGTACCCAAAATGTAGCAAAGAGAAAAAAAGAATTGGAAAATATGAAAGAAAGATAAAGAGCCTTGGAAAATAAAATGAGAAGATCCGAAATACACTTAGTGGGATTTTTTGCAGAGGATATTATTATAGAATGAAGAGAGGAAATATTTGAAAAATAAGAATTATCCAGAATTGAATGCAAACTTAAGTCCTTAGGTTGGGGAGACCTAGGTTCCAAACAGGAAAAACAAAATCAAATCCATGCTTATATACTAAATAAGAAACTTCAGAAACAGGAAGGCAAAAGAGATCATTTTAAAATAACCAGCAAGAAAAGACAGCTTACCTAAAAAGGAATGATAATTAAACTGACAGGAAGACTTCTCATCAACAGCAAAAGAAACCAGAAAACAATAAAATAATATCTTCAATGGGCTAAGTAAGTTAGGTACAGAATTCTATACCTAACTAAACTATTAATCAAGAATTAATGTGCTATACATATATTCTCAAAAAAAGATCAAAAAGATTTCCTACTGTTGTAGATCAAGAGAACGTGACCATCGTATATTTAAAGATAAAATGAACAATTCACTAGGCACATAAAACAATCCTGAGCCAGTGTGTACCTAATATGCCCTTAAAGCAAAAATTGACTAGAGTTATAAGGAGAATTAACAAAATAACAATCACAATGGGAAATTTTAATATTTATTCAAAAACTGAGGATCAATTAGGCAATAACTAATAAGCAATGTTTGAAAAACAATTAACAAGCTTGATCTTGGGAACATACATAGAACTTGGCACTCAAAAATTGCAGAATTTTTTTCAGGTATATATGGAACATTTACACAAATTCATCCTTTTATTAAATAACTATTTATTGAATGCCTTCTACATGCCAGGGACCCTTCTACAAGTTCTGACAATTAAATTCGCGAACAATGCAACAATGTTGCCAACCTTTTTTGATACCGAAGGACTATTCATTATAAATTTGTACCAACTAGATAAACAGTTCACCAAGTTGACTATTTGGAAGTACTGAAAAGGTTGAATGAAAAAGTTAGACGACCTGCATTTTTTGCATGGCTCTTGCATCACGACAATGCACCAGCTCACACAGCACTGTCTATGGGGGAGTTTTTAGCCAGTAAACAAATAACTGTATTGGAACACCCTCACTACTCACCTGATGCAGCCCCCAGTGACTTCTTTCTTTACCCAAAGATAAAGGAAATATTGACAGGAAGACATTTTGATGACATTCAGGACATCAAGGGTAATACAATAACAGCTCTGATGGCCATTCCAGAAAGAATTCCTAAATTGCTTTGAAGGGTGGACTAGGCGCTGGCATCAGTGCATAGCTTCCCAAGGGGAGTTCTTCGAAGGTGACCGTAGTGATATTCAGCAATGAGGTATGTAGCACTTTATCTAGGATGAGTTCACGAACTTAACTGTCCAACCTTTTGTATGTGAGGTTCTGGGGAATACAGTCATGAAAATTAAGTCTCTGCCCCCATGGAGTTTACATTAAATGGAAGAGACAGAGCATCAACAAATGGGTTCACATCATCACTAACGTCAAGCAGTGCTAAGTCTATGAAAAGAGAAATAAAGCAGGTCAACAGCACAGAGTCATGTGAGGAGCTATGTTAGATTGTGGCCAGAGAAAGCCTCTCTGAAGAGGTGACTTTGAGCCAAGAGCTATATGAAGTCATGCTGTAAGCCATGCAAAGATCTGGAGAAAGAAGGAGCAGCAAGCGCAATGTTTCTGGAGAGGGTGTGTGCCTGGCTTGTAAGAATCAATAAAGAGCCCAATATAATAAAAGTGAAGTGAAGAAGGAGGTCAAAAAGGGAAGTTGGGAATAATGTGGCCTGCCTTTCATTTTAAAAGGATTCTCTGACAGCTCTGGGAAGAGTGGTTGGAAGACCACTTACTTAAAGTGGCTCTCGGGCTAGAGGAGCAGGGGTAGAGGGAGTGAGTAGTGGTCAAATTAAAATCTTGAAGGCAGAGCCAAAAGAATTTGCAGAGAGAGTGGATGTGGGATGTGGATGAAAGATGATTCCAGGATGAGTCTAGGGGCGTTGTCCGAAACAATTGTGAGAAATGGTAGCGGCTTTACTAAGCTTGGGAACATTGGAGAAGACACATGTGGGGCGGAGGGGGGGTGCGTGCTGATGAACGGGAGATACCTCTTAGATGTCTCAGTGGATATTTAAGAAGGTGGTGGGTTTCTCGTGTTCCACTTCTGCATTGGTGTTGCCTGCTCGGCCTCTCTGGGCATTTACTGCTGACACTTCTCAGATTGTCATGGAGAAGAAAACATTCAGTCTGCTTTCTCCATCAAAACACAAACTCCACCCTCACTAATTCCATCCATTTAAAGTACTTTTCCAACCAAAATTAAGCTAACACTAGTGAATGCCTGTCACACTGAGTTCTTTCACAAATATCATCTCATTTAAACATAAATATCCCCCTTCATGGGAGGGTGGATAATTATGCTCATCTATTCTCAGCTCCACATCCAGTGGTATCATATTGGTAGTTTGAAAGTAGCAGTGGGGAACTACTTACACCATGGAAATTGTCAAATACTGCAAATAACGACCTGTACCCACCCCCGAGTCCATAGCAAGTGGTTTGACATTTACCAGCACCCCACGGATTATAGTCCTATTTTAGAAGGAAACTGAGGCTCTAAGAGGTCAAGTGACATGCACAGTTACAGAGCCAGGACCCAGGGTTTTGGACTCTGTGTCAAGTGTTATTTCCCTTCTCTAGAAATCCTTTTGAGCCCTTTGTGTCAGGCTTTGTACCAAATGATTTACATGCATTTTCTCCTCTAATCCTCACACCTCTCCAAAGGAAGTATGATTGTCATTCTCACTTTAATGTGAAGGAAACTAAGGCTTTGAGAACTTAGTAACTGACTAATAATTAAACATCGGTCCATTTGTTATTAGAATTAAAAAAAAAAAAAGAAAAGAAAAAAATTCAATCAAAACCTACGCCATTCTAACTCCATGAAATTTAACTTTGTCAAGATAAATCAAATAACGGTTAATTTCTGTTATAATGGAGAAGGGAAAAAAGTGGAGTGAAGTTATCAAAGGCACAAACCAAGTTCATACAAGGTACAATACATATAAAAGGGGATCTAAATATTGAAGGGCCCTTTTCCAATACTCCAGGAAAATTCCTTGGAAGTAAAATTTTGAGAACTCTTTTTAATTACAGAAGAGAAAATGCCTCACACACAGGGAGACATTCCAACATAGGGTGTGGCTTAGGAGAAAACTTCAAGGCGGAAGATATCATCTGATCCAGGGGGTGGTGACCAAGTTCACCTAAGACGAGCCGAGCCGGAGAGACCCTCTGGGGAATACGAAACAATAGAAATGAGGTTTTTTGTGTTCTCTGGGAAAAGGCTTTGAAGTGGAAATAACCAAACAAAAAGCAAAACAGATTTCACTTTGAATCTCAAAAATAGATATTCAAGAGAGTACAGTGTCTTTTTAGAAATTTGTTCTCTACTGCTGAATGAAACAGTGTGTTTTCTCACCTTGGTATTTGGTAAAAAATAAAATATTAAAGAACAGGATCCATCTTATGTATTTACATCTTCCTCATCACCCATCAGTCTCATTTAAACCAGCCTCCCACTGTCAGATCTTGGCAAGGTGAGCTAAGAGTTGCCCTGAACATTTTTCAGTGGTAATCAGAGTGCCTTCCAGCCTGGGAACTTCAAGGAAATTCTCCCACCTCCAATAAAATAGTGCTTAAAGCTAAGCTCTTGGAGATTTGGTGCTAATGGAAAAATTACCCCAATTAGCGTGTTTGAAGTTTCCAAGAGAAGAAACCTAGAGGTATGCAAACTCAAAATATTTTGGAACCCACACATAATTCCCAGAATTCTTAGCTCCTATATAATTTTCCCCATTTCAAAATTAAATATCTCCACAGCTCAAAAAAAGAAAAAATCAAATAAAGCTTTATTAAATGTTTTAAGAGTAAATGCTCTAAAATATTAAATGCTTTACAAGTAAAAGTCATATATTTTTTTTAAATTCAATGTAGTTCAAGGATTTAAATAGCTTCCCAAACATATTAATGCCTGTCTCCATAATTCCCACTGAGACCCCCATTTCTATCCAAAAAGAGGTTAGAGCTGAAAGTCCATGTTACTCCCTGATGAAAACATTTTTATCACAAATGTATAGACCAAATTGAGTCTCTCTAGTAAAAGAGTTATAGAGTTTTGTTTTTAAAAATGTTAATGACGGAGAGGTCTCAGTACGGGTTGAATCGTGTCTACCCAAAATTCACGTTAAGGTCCTACCCCCCAGGATCTCAGACTGTGACCTTATTTGGAATAAGGTTGTTGCAGATGTAGCTAGTTACGATGAAGTCATACTGGAGCAGAGTGGGCCAATAATCCAATATAACTGGTGTCCTTATAAAAACGGGAAATTTGACACAGAGAGAATGGCCTGTGAACGTGAAGGCAGAGAACAGAGCAGCTACAAGCCAAGAACACCAAAGATTGCCAGCAAACCACCAGAAGCTAGGAGAGAGGCCTGGAACAGATTCTCGCTCCCTCACGGCCTGAAGAAGGAAACTGCCAACATCTTGATTTCAGACTTCTAACTTCCAGAACTGTGACACAATAAATTTCTGTTGTTTTAGCCACCCAGTGTGTGGTACTTGCTTATGGCAGCCCTAGGAAACTAACACAGAGGTCCCTTTGCCATGGGCATATCTCTGCAATCGCACACATTTCTCAAAACAAACGAAGGGGCCAAAAAATAATAATAATAATAACTTGTAGAAAGCTATTCTTTTTCAGGAAACTTTGTGTATTTTGTGAGAGTTTATATAATACAAGCCTCCGTTGCTGCATATGTAAAATAAAGATAACATCTATCACTAAGAGTTTTTGTGAGCCATAAGTGATATAAAGTACAGAATGTATCCAGTTCAGTGTCAATCATGCTACTAAGCCTGTGTCAAGAAGACATGTGAGAAGAGGTGTTTCCTCAGGAGTCCCTGGCAGTCATGCTGCCCTCAGAGTTGCCAACAGCTGACTTCACCAGGCTCCAACTCTCCCAGGGCCTGAACTGGTTTCATAAATTTATACCCAAGCCTCAGTTAGACTTTGCAACCAGCATCTCCTACCCTGCTTTCTATCACCGCCATCTGTGGTCACTGCCCCAAATGCAAACCACTCCACTTTCTCTTACTCTTGTCCTCTCCATCTCTTTTCTCGTGACCTGTTCTTTTACCATCCGATGGTCTCACAAATCCTGGGGCCTTACAAACCATCTTCCTACAGGAACTCTCCATCTACCTCCCACTTCAGCAGAAACAGAGTTTTCCACTGACGACACCACCTCCCTAGTGGGGTCTGCTCATTCTCCAACACCCCACATACACCAGGGTCAAGAGGCGGGTCAGCATTTTACCCCCTCCCAGTTCGTTACTTCTCTACCTTCAGAGAAAGCACCTGCCATTTTGAGGTGAACACCACCTATCGCACCCTTTAACCCTCTTCATCATTGACAACTGCTACCTGGAGACTTCTCAATAAATCTTATAAAATAGAAAAGTGGTGCATGACTCACTGTCTTCCTCACCATTTTAAGTGGTTAGTATGTGGGTTACTTTAATATACACATTCAACTCTGCAGACTCAAGTGCCTTGATCTCAATTTCACAATCTTCATTCCGGTTTAAGTTCCTTTTCTACTCAAGCGAAATTCTATGATCAATCATGCTGGCTATTCTTCTAAAATAATAATCACAGCTTCCTGTTACAGTGTCTTTCACATGAAAGTTCTCAACTCTTGTCAGTCCAGATTTGGCCCTATGATCTGTCGCTTCATTCTCTTTCTTACAAATACCCTTCTCAACCATATCTTGTTTCTTTAGTCACACCTGCTCAACAAAACCCAAGTCCTAGATCCAATCAGTGGTTGACTTCAGCAGTTACGCCCAGGCTGCTGAGAGCTGCTGGAGAAAGTCACATAGCCAGGCAGTGTTCAAGCATCACAGATTCCTCTTCTGAAGCACAACTCATCCTGGAATACAATCTGTGTGTCCATATCGCATTCTACTTCCAAAACTCCATTGTTCTTCTAAAATCCCTTACTTATCCTTCTAGTACCACTCTCTTCCTATCATCAAATGACTCCTTTCTGTTCCTTAGAGAAGAGTCCACCAGACAGGAAGTCACCCAATATCCTGCATCCCCACCACCTTGTCCATGATGGTGCCTGTCTATGGTCTGCTTCTCTCCTATTACAATCAACCAAAGTTCTTCTGCTGCCAACAACCAACCCTTCTACTTTGCATCCCGTCTCCTCTTGCTTCCTCAGAGTCCTGGTTTCAGAAATTATCTGTTCTCTCTTTGGTATATTCTTTCTCCTCTGTTAACTCTTTTCAAGCAGTACTTAAACATTCTCTCCTCTCTCCCATCTTAAAATGTTCTTGCTCAACTCTAAGCCCCAATAATTAATGTTTATTGAGAATTTACTGTGTGCAAGACATTGTGCGAAGTTTTGGACATCTACTATTTCAATCCCCACATCAAGTTTATAAAGCAGCTAATATTATCTCCAGCAACTAAAACTGAAGCCCCAAAAAGTTAAGATCATGTGCCAAGTAATTGAGGGAGCAAGGCTTCCAACCCAGGCATCAGACTCTAGGACCTATGCTTTTAACCACAATTTTCTTACCCATCACTTCAGCCTCCTGGCTCCACAACCCCAATGAAGAGTGTCCATTGCAGTCTGTTAATTTAGCCTTTATTTTCAGTAACCTTATAAGTGAATACAACGGACGACTTCTGCTTAAATCTAACACCTTTTTGGATTTTCAAACACTGCTCATTTCTGTTTCTCTTCCTATTGATCTAGGCTCCCCTTTCCAGAATCTTTTATAAAGTTCCCTTTTTAGTGTCTTTTAAATACCTGTGTTCTCCATAGTTTTATCCCACCTTCCTTCTTTTCTCAGTCTACATCTATCCCTTGGATGACCTCATTTATTCCAATGGTTTCAGCTGTCATCTATTTAAGTTTCAAGTGGACAGAACAGCCTCTTGGTGCTCTTCACACTAACAGTGACAGTTAGAAATGCTGAGGGGGTGATACCTGGAGACTGATAGGCCACCCAAACAGATCCCCCCCACCCAGCCCCGGAGAAGCATTTACTTTGATAAATTCACCATCAACCAAGGTTCTCAGAATTACAAACTCAGGAACTTTAACTTGACACTGTCAGATTATTTTAAACAATAGAGACTGACGTATAAAGCTGGTGTGCCAAAATATGAGTGACCAATGAGGAATATAACTGTCTGGTAAATCTGATGTATGTGCCAGTCTGACCAAAGCATTCTCACCCCATAAGGAAAGTACATGAGGTCAAATTATCAGGGAGGCTCTTTGGTGAGCACGCAATCAAAACAAGGAGAGTTAATGGTATGATCCAAATATGTAATGACATCATTACATATTTATAAAGACAAACAGTCTATCACCACATTTGGAATGTTGCTTACGGGCAGACTGGTTACTTAAGTGTAGAATAAACTATACTCTGAACCCTAGATAGAACTTGGCAAAAATAATAATAATAATAATTCAATTAAAAATGGACAGAGAATATGAATAGACATCTTTCCAAAAAAGACATACAGTTGGCCAACAGATACATGAAAATATACTCAACGTCACTAATTATCAGGGAAATGCAAATCAAAACCACAAGGAGGTATCACCTCACACCTGTTAGCATGACTATTATCAAAAAGATGAGAAATAACAGGGTTGAAGAGAATGTGGTTAAAAAAAAAAAAGAAAAGAAAACTCTTGTGTACTGTTAGTGGAGACGTAAATTGCTGCAACTGCTATGGAAAACAGTGTGAAAGTTCCTCAAAAAATTAAAAACAGAACTACCATATGACCCAGCAATTCCACTTCTGGGTATTAATCTGAAGGGAAAACAAAAAAACAACCACTAACTTGAAAAGATATCTGCACCCCTATGTTCACTGCAGCACTATTTACAACAGCCAAGATATGGAAACAACCTCCTAAGTGTCCATCGATGGATGGATATATATTTCTCAATGTTATATGTCAATTATACTTCCATGGAATATAACTCAGCCATAAAAAGAAGGAACTCTTGCCATTTGTAACAACACGAATGGACCTTCAGGGCATTACACTAAGCAAAATATATCACACAGAGAAAGACAAATACTGTATATCACTTATATGTGAAATCTAGGAAATAAAAACTGAGCTCAGAGAGAACATGTTATTGGTGGTTGCCAGAGGTGGGGAGCAGAAGGTGAGTGAAATGGGTGATGGAGGTCAAAAGGCACAAACTTGCAGTTATAAGATAAGTAAGTTCTGGCGGTGTAACGTCCAGTATGATGACTATAGCGAATACTGTGCTGCATATTTGAAAGTTGCTGAGAGAGTAAATCTTTAAAGTTCTCATCACATGAAAAAGAAAATGTATAACATGTATGGTGAGTGATGTTAACTAGACTTATTATAGTGATTATTTCACAATATATACTAATAGCAAATCATTATGTTGTATATCTGAAACAAACATAATGTTATATGTCAATTATACTTCCATTTTAAAAAACCACCTTGATTGTACAATGCCGACCGATGTGTGTTTCTGTGATGAAAAAAGAGAGTCCCCCATACTTTTCATGGATATTTTATTTTGGACTAGTTAATGCATCAGCCACTTACTATCAAGACTACTGGCCTGAGAGTAACAGTATCGCTTAAAACTAACTTTACATATCTTTTCTCCTCTATTGCGTGCCAATTTCCTATTTTAACCTACAGAAGGCAATCATATTTCCCGTTTTACCGTGTTCTAAGGGTCAAGTTCATTGGACGTTCTTAGAAGTCTACCTATAGCCTTCTTCCTATGCCCAAGTCACCTCAGTATTTACCCCCCTGAATTGCTGTGATGGCCTCAGATTTCATTTCTCAGCTCTCAGGACTGCCTTGCTCCAAGCCCTCCAAGAGATAGAAATCTAAAATGAAAACCCAATTATGTGATTCCTCACTTACAATCCTCCCAGGCTTCTGGTAACTTTCAGGATAAAATCCAAATTTCTTTATATTTTGCTTAAGCTGCTTTTGCTCATGGACTTTCCTCGGGTGTCAGCCAGGCCACATTTCTTCCAGAAAAATCTTTGCTGACTAGGGGCACTGCCCTGGGCTCACACAATCCTGTGCTTCTTTCTACTATGAAACGTATCGTGGTATATATAAAAACATTGTTATTTCTCTTGCCCTTCACCTCACCGACTGTTATCTTTGCCTCATTATCTTTGAATCAAAAGCACTTACCATAGTCCTTGACA
The DNA here is from genome assembly GCF_036562045.2 of Rhinolophus sinicus. Lineage (NCBI taxonomy): Eukaryota > Metazoa > Chordata > Mammalia > Chiroptera > Rhinolophidae > Rhinolophus > Rhinolophus sinicus. The sequence goes on along the minus strand of NC_133766.1, from coordinate 13,892,898 downwards.
AATAGTAGGAAGTCTATTATTAACTGATGAGTGAGTGAATAAATGAGTGAATCAGTGAAATAATGGCTTATCTTTGGATTTTTAAATTCTCTCATTGGTTTCCCAATTATGAAGCAGTGGTCGAGGGTTCAAGGGGACAGTGTAGCAATGAACCAAGGCTTCTCAAACATTGAGTATATTCAAATGGTACCACATTTGAACTGCTCTGAATTGTCCTTTCCCTGTGGGTTGATTGATAGGCAGGTCATCAAATAGATATTTTTTTCTATTGAATTTTTCAGTCTTATTGTTATAAATGTGCTACTATTTTTCATGATAACTGGCTTCTCTCCAGTATCTAGTTGATATTTATAGACCAAGGTGAGTCATTCAATAAGTAAGAATAACACCAGTGATACTACAATACAAGATCTGACAATTAAGGTCGTGAACTCATCCTAGAAAAAGTGCTGAATATCACTATGGTCACCTTCAAAGTACTCCCCTTGGGAAGCTATGCACCAATGCCAGCACCTAGTCTACCCTTCAAAGCAATTTTGGAGCTCTTTTTCTGGAATGGCCATCAGAGCTGTTGTTGTATTACCCTTGATGTCCAGAATGTCATCAAAATGTCTTCCTTTCAGTATTTCCTTCATCTTCAGGTCAAGAAAGAAGTCACTGGGGGCCAGATCAGGTGAGTAGGGAGGGTGTTCCAATACAGTGATTTGTTTACTGACTAAAAACTCCTTCACAGACAGTGCTGTGTGAGCTGGTACATTGTCGTGATGCAAGAGCCATGAATTGTTGGCAAAAAGTTCAGGTCATTTTCATCTAACTTTTTCATGCAGCCTTTTCAGCACCAACAAATAGTCAACTTGGTGAACTGTTTGTCCAGTTGATACAAATTCATAATGAATAATCTCTCTGATATAAAAACAATGTTAGCAACATCACTGCAACAAGTTCGTGAACTTAATTGTCAGACCTTTTTAACCATGATAACATGACTGAAGTAGGGAAAGTTGGTATCATTACAGCTCACATTTGATGTAAGTCCGTTTTGAAATTTTTCCTACTCTCCATAGAGATGGGGACCCTCATGGGGATTTATCAGAAAAAAACAAAGCCAAGGTTAGGAATGCCTGTAGACTTGTGAGAACCACCTATGATGTGGATCTTTTGTTTGCACAATGCTCCCCAGAAATTAATTTATTTGTAGTGACACTCCTTCAGCCAATCCAGTTAAAATTGGAAAGTAGACAGATTGTCTTCCAGCATGCAACTAAGACATTCCAGAGGGCATAGAAATCTCCCTTCCCCGAATATACCTGCTGTACAAACATGCAACGACTACCCAAGACCCAGTCACTACATGGGTCACAATGAGACTTCTATTTCATATTCAAGCGTGGGTAGGAGATATATATCAAGAAAAAGGTCTAATTAGCAAATGTTATGTTGTTTAGTTTATTCTTCTGATTGTCATGATTTAAAAACTAAAATCATAGACATGACAGGAAGGATTAAAATACTCAGAGTAATCTTTGGTTCTTATTTCCAGCATTCATTCATTCATTCATTCATTCAGGAAACATTTCTTGAGTGTCTAGTGTGTGCCAGGCCTGTAAGATAAATGGGTCCTGCCCAAAGAGCTTAATGTCTAGTCCGACAGAAAGGTAGGTAAGCAGGGTTACAAAGACCAATGGTTATTGTTTGACCAGAGATAAATCATAAGCAAAACCAAATTCTGATTTATCAACAATCGATTGAAAGTTGTTCCTCAATTTCAAAAAAAACAAACAAACAAACTTCATTCTGTGGGAGTCAGAGAGGATTCTGTTAACTATAAACATCCCTAACACATTTAACATCTTTATCAAAATGTGGTCCTTATACTTTGGGAGAAAGTGTTCACTGAGCACAGCAAACGTCTCTACATATCCTCAGAAAACATCCAGTGACGTGGGACCCACTCTCTAAGGCTGAAATATTCTATCATCTGAGGAAACAAAGTTATCATTATCCAGCCAAAATCTCTCACTCTTAAATTTTAGTTCATTTCCTTTAATTGGATTTCTCTTGGACTTAAAAGACCAATGCTTTCCCTCATGAAAACCCTTCATCACATAGGATGTGCTAGTGGCAAAAGGAGACTAATAACTTCTTGCCTCTTTTTCTATACCCACTGAAACCAAAGACATTTTAATTTAAAGTTCAGTTTGTATACATTTCTACAGGTTTTCCAGGCCTGAATATGCAATATTTTCCTTGTCAAAATTGTTCTATTCATTATGGTTTCATGAAATTTTACAACTGTTCAGAAAAATATTCTAAGAAAGTCGTTTCATAAAAGACCTGGACTGTTTTTGTACCACTATGTAGGTACTGCAGAATCATACAAAGTCACTGAAGGCTCACAGGTATTACTACTATGAAACTCTAAGTGTACAGACATATAATGCCAATATTTCTCCCAACGAATAAAGTCCTTGCTATGATGTTTCTCTTTACAATCACTTATCTTTCACTACATTATGATCATTAAAATCATGTTCTTTGATACTAACGTATCAATGCACTAATTTTATAAACAGAGAAACAGACATCTGGCAGGGTTAAATGATTTGCTTAAATTACAAGAATAAGGAAGAGAACCTAAATTTGTTCCAAATTGGATGTCTTTCCTACTTCATCACATTTGCATTTTGTAAAATACTGCTTGAATCATTTATCCAAACTAGTTTCAATTTTAGCTTCATGAACAAAGAAACTATTCCAGTAGTTAGAAACAACAATACACTTCCAAAGATTTCCAAGTCCTCTTCTTCCATTGCCTTTTGAATTCTCTCCAAACAGGCTTCCACTCCCATCACTTCACTTCACATCCTCTTGATGAGTCACTAGTGACTTCCACGTTGCTGAATAGATGAGCCAACTCTCAGTACTTCTCTTAATCAACCAATTTGTGCTTCTTTGAAATGCTTTCTTCTCTTGACTTTTAGGATAATATACTCTTCTCCATCCTCTCTGGCTTTAATTTCTCAGACTGGTTTATCCTCATTTCTCTGACTGTTAAATACTGGAGTGTCCCAGTGCTGGGTCCTCAGAACTTTACTATTCTTCTACTCAATCCCTTGGTGGTCTCCTCTAGCCTCATAGCTCTAAATACCATCTATCTGTCCCAAATTTATATCTCTGATCTAGACCTCTCCCTTTGCACTCTAATTTCGTATATCCAACTGCCTTCTTAATACCTTCACTTGGCATCCAAAGGGCATCTCAAACTTAGTATCAAACTTATCTCCACTTGGGTACCAAAAGGCATCTTGCACGTAAACATATCCAAAAATGAAAGCCTCAACTTCTCACTCTTACTCAAATCTTGCTCATTCTTCTCCATCTCAGTAAATGGCTATGCTCTGCTTCTATCCACCCAAGCCAAACTCAGAACCTCTCGTGTCTTCCTTTTTCTCATGCATCCCATCCAGTCCATCATTAAATCCTTTTGGCTTCTTCTTCAGAATAAACACAGACTTCAACTCTTTCTCAAAATTTCCATGGCTACCAACTTCACCCAAGCTAGACCCTCCTCTTCTGCCTGAATGGTGCTCAACGTCTTCTACCTTCCCTGGTCCTACCCGTGTTCTATATTAGACTATTCTCAAACAACAGCCAGAATGGTTATGCGGATGCATAAGTCAGATCATGTCACTGCTCTGTTCAAAACCCTAAAACGACTCCCCAGCTCACTCAGAGAAAAGCCAAAGTCACAGGGCCCTATGCGCCCTTCCATGGTGTGGCCCCATCACCTTTCTGATCTCGCTTCCTGACTTGTCTCTCACACTCACTGGGCTCTAGAAGCACTGGTCTTTTCACAGTTCCTTGAACATGGCAGCTCCTGCCAGGTTCAAAAGCATTTCATTTATGGTTCCTCTGCCTGCCAAAGTCTTTCCTCAGATATACTCACTGCCCCCTTCCTCATCTTCTTCAAGTCTTTGTTCAAATGTGACCTTTGGGGGATTTTCCTAATCATCACATTTAAAATTTTAACACTCTCAGCCCACCTCAAACTCATGGCCCTTTGCTGCTTATTTTCCCCTGAGCAAATATCATCAATAAACATACCATATGTATTGTAATTATTTTATATATCTGTGCCCCCTAATAGAATGTAAGCTCCGTGAGTACAGCAGCTTTTGTCTGTTATATTCCCTTTTGCATCCCCTGTGTCTGAAGCAATGCCTGAAACATAATAGGTGAGTAAATGAATGAATAAATGTAGACTGACATTAGACATCCTGAGGAAAAAAAAAGTGAAGACATAATTGTGAAAGATAGGAAGGGAACATTTCTTTATATGAAGTAATTCATTAAAATGCACTCCCTCATTTTTTGTTCTCTGCCTCTGGTATCTGCCATATGGAGAAGAGGAGAAAGGAAAGACTGAGTGATAAGAGAAGAGACCATTGGCCCTCCCCAAAGCTGTGTTCTGAGGAAGACAGAAATACATGTTGAGGGTTGTAAAAAGCATAGCAAAAATTAATATGTAAGAATCAACAAGTTCAATAATAAATTAGTGGTGATAAGGATGCAAAGAAATCAGAACCCTCATACACTGCTGGTGGGAATGTAAAATGGTACACCTACTTTGGAAAGCATCTTTCAGTTCCTCAAACAGTTAAACATAGAGTTACCACGACCCAGCAGTTCCATAACTAGGTATATACTCGAAGAAATGAGGACATGTTCTTTTGTGTTCTGAGCACTCAATTTCAGTATGGGGAGGGAGTATTTCCCATATTTCCAACAAACAATTCTCAGATAATTCAACTCAATTCGGATGCCTATTTACCCAGACATAGCATCAGATTCCACAGGTTAAGGGTTCAGTTCTACAAGACTGCCCACACCCAACTTCAGACGCCAGTCACAAGCCCATGTTATCTCCTGTGCTCCTGGCCAACTGACTATAAATCAAAGGTTCCCACAACCCCCTCCTTGGGTTCAATTAATTTGCTAGAGCAGCTCAAACAAGTCTGGAAAGCCATTTACTCACTAGATCACCAGTTTTATTACGAAAGGATATAACTCAGGAATAACCAGATGGAAGAGATGCATAGGGCTAGGTGTGGGGAACAGGGCACAGAGCTTTCATGCTGGCGGAGCTCACCATTCTCCCTGCATCTCCACATGTTTGCCAACCTGGAAGCTCTCCAAACACCTCTTTTTGGGTTTTTATGAAAGCTTCATTACATAGTCATGATTGATTAAATCATTGGCAATTGGCAATTGATTCAACCTCCAGTCCCTTTCCCCTCCCGAGAGGTCAGGGGTGGGAGAGAAAGTTCCAATCCTCTAATCACATGGTTAGGTCTCCTGGAAACCATCACCTATTCCTAGGTGAAGTCCAAAAGTAACTTCATTAACAGAACAAAAGATACCTTTAAGGCTCTCATCACTTTGGAAATCCCAAAGGGTTTTAGCAGCTTTAAGCCAGAAATGGGGACAAAGATCAAATATATATTTCTTATTATAAATCACAATATCAATATATCCACACAGAAACTTTTATACAAATGTTTATAGAATTATTCACAGTTGCCAAAAGAGTGGAAACAACCCAAATACCCATTATGGATTAATAAATAACAAAATGTGGTACATCCATACAATGGAATATCATTTGGCCATAAAAAGGAATCGAGTACTATTACATGCTACAACATGAATGAATCTTGAAAACATTATGCTAAAGTGAAAGAAACCAGTCAAAACAGAGTTTTCATTCACATAAAAGATCAGAACAGGAAAATCTTTAGAGACAGAAAGTAAGTTAGTGGTTGCTTAGGGCTGGGACAAGTATTATAAAAACCATTGAATGATAAATTTTAAATGAATGCTTACATGGTAAGGAAATTGTATCTCAATAAAGCGTTAAAAAATTAACACATTAAATGTGATTGTGGAAGTGAAAACCCCATTTTCAATACGGTTAGCATCAAGAAGTTGGCTTGACGTTGCATGACCCCATCATCTCTGGTATCTCCTTCTACCATGAGTATGTTCTTGGTCCTCCAACACTGGCTTCCTAGGTGCACGCTTTCTGACTGATTTTATCACTTCCTTGTTAGACTTATTCCTCTTGTATATCTATGTTTTCCATGTATTTTAATTTTTACCCCCACCTGCAAGCACACACCTTGCCCCAAACTGTAATGCAGATGTTCAAAGCAATCATCTGAAAAGGTCTAAAGGTTTTTGTCAAACGCCTTAGACTATATCCCATATCTTATAGTCCAGTATTCCATCTAGTTAAATGCAATAGCAGGTATCAAGGGGCGTAGAAAAGCTGTAGTCAAGGTTATTAATATAAATAATAATTATGATTGTAATGTATATAATTATTATATTAAATTCCACAACTTATTTCTTTCAATGTCGATTGTATCACCAAACCATGGGAATATGTGTTAGGGATTATGCAAAACAACCACATGTAAAACAGACAGCCATAAAATGTCAGAAGTGAACTTAGAGACATTCAAATCCACTTCCCTCATTTTATAGTTAAGGAAACAGATTCAAAAAAGTGATCTGACTTTTCCAATGTCATTTAGTAAAACAGCTAATCCCCATTCAATGCCTTTTCTGTCATTCCCAGCTGATAACCAATTAGAACGAGACAGAGACTATGTCACACCAAGATATTATTACAATCCATTAAAATGAATTAGTAAACTAAATTAAAGGTTATTGATGTTTTAACTTCTACTTCCTTTTTTATCTTCAAAAATACTCTTAGATAACAGTAACACTTGGCTACTTCTCTCTACTCTGAATCACAATGCATAGAATAAATAGTTTTGCTGAATTATATATACAATTAATTTTATGGAACCAATTTAATCATATTTGCATATTAATTCTAAAAAGCTCTAATTTATTAGTCATCTCTTATTAGCATGCCAAGTTTCCCCCACTTTGAAACATGATTGCTAAACTATAAGGAAAGTCAACTGCAGCAAACTTTCCCATTTGGTAACAATTGGAATGCGGCATACCACAATACAATTTATTCCAATAATTTTCATATCACATCAAAATATCATGATGATACAGTTTCCATTTATGACTTGAGGCAATTTCTGTGTTCTGTGTTTGCAGCAACATCATTTCATAAGAGTCTTTTGAAGAAGAGCAAATTATGGTGTTAATTAGAGAAGACAATTTTTACTTTTTTTTTTGGCCACGTTCAGATTTATCCCTATGGAAGGAATATATTTAGGTCTATTCCAAAATAACGAAAGTCATGAACTGCATCACAATTGGCATCTTGATATTTAATAAATTGAAACATTACAAAAATGAGATCTGTTACTAAGAAAGTAAACATAGTAAATGACCATTCAATTCTTCATTCACATATAAAGAACATTTCATGATTCATCAAAGTAGAAATTACTATATGTATGTACATCCCAGAAGAGTAGGATAGGTTATGGTTTCCATCATTTGAAGAAAAAAGTCCCAGAAAGTTCTATTTCTCCTCTAAATTTTTCCCCACACTACTTAAAAAAAAAAACTATCTGAAGCCTGCCACTTTAATACTTAGCAATATTTTGAATTCATGTGTTTGTTAAATGCACAAGGAAAGACTGAAATTCTCCGCATCAAGCAGGTCTCATTGTGAAGAGGTTGTGTCAAGGTCTTCTAGTAAGAAGACAGAATTTCAAAGCAGGAAAAATGTGGGAGAACAGTGGGGGAGGACTTTTAAGAAACCACTGCTTTATTCCTTCAACTGGTTCGGGACTTGTGCTAATGAAACTCAGGTGGATGTTAGACAGCAAGCCCCAGGACTCCCCTGGCAATGCTACCCTCAGCGATGACAATGAGAGCTCCTGTGAGCCTCACAGAAAGGTGCCACTTTAAAGAGAAACTGAAAAAAGTAAATGGGATCATATTACCGTGGAGCAGCTGAAACCCATAGCTTTAGGGCAAAAAAAAAAAAAAAAAAAAATCAAGTCATTTGGCTTCAACTACCTTTAAAGAGCACCCACATACCAAATTACATGCATTTCTACTGCATGAGACACAGACATAATGTTTATACCCATCTGTGAACCTAACTAATGACGTCCTGGTGCAAAGATGAATAGATGCAGTTGAGAAATGAATGGGTTCTCTCTTATTTTCATCTCTTCCGTTCCACGAGTAATAATTACTTACAAGCTTCCTTGTGTCTCACACAAGGCTCCCCACCCCTTCTGTGAGAGTCATCCTGAGTGGGCTCCCAACCTGGATGTTAGCTTTTATTTTAAAGGACTCCTGCGGAAAAACCCAGGTCCAAATCTGCCTTCAGAATTAAACATTCTTTAGCTCTAAAATAAAACACTCAGTTAATTGCTATTTTGATGCTGCAGTTGAAGACCCTTGGTCTGGTGTTCAGAATTCCACATTTCCAGGTTTGGGGACCACAGTACAAGCCCCCGAAACAAGCCATCCATCGGTTCCATGGCTGCGACCTGAGTAGGTATCAGAGGGCAGCCCCACATGCCAACCAGCAATTCTTTGTTACAACTGTTCTTAGTTGCACATTTTTAAAACAACAAAGGTTCTGAAACTTCCCAACACTGAAACAATTGCATAGCCTAAGACGATGTGATCATGACAAACAACAAACACAAAGAATAAACATTTCCCCTTACCTGGATCATGGAAAGGCACCAACGCAAAGTTGAAAAGAGGTCTCTTAGGTCTTTTCAAAGACGTCTCCAAAATTTTGGAAGCTCCTTCGATAACCTGAACTAAATCATCATACATGGAACCAGTCACATCAAACACAAAAGCCAAGGTGGAGGCCCCCTCGGGAATTTCCTCCGCCCCGCTCTCAGACTGGGGGCTTGCATCTTGAGCTAGGGAAGAATAAAAGAGAACAAACAGGAATGCCGTGTGGACAACGTCCCAGGAAATCATTTTCTTTTTTTTTTCCCTTTTTCTTTTTTCTTTTTCTTAGCGCCTAAGCACAGTGCTCAGCCCTCCTCAACAACAGGCAGAGGTTTTCCTCTCCCAGCAATTCATTAGACTCTGGAAATCTCTTGGACCTGGCAAAAAGTTGGGCGCTGAGAATCGGATGGGGACAAGCCCCGAACCCGAGTCCCTGCAGGGGCTGAGCCGCAGAGATGCGGCAGCTTTTGTCTGAACGCAGCTTCCTCCGGGACTGGATCTGCCCGCGGCCGGGCGGCGTGCAGCGCTGTGCGGGCGGCGCGCCCGCCCGAGCCCCGGGGGCTGCCCTGAGCCCTGCAGCGCCGCGCCGGGTCCCCTGCCCTCGCCGCCGCCGCTCTCCTCCCCGCCAGCCACTGAGGCTCCCAACTTTCCACTGTTCGCCGCTTGCTCGGGAGCGAGGAGCTGGAAGCCTGGCTCGGCCTCACCTCCTGATTGGCCGGTTGCAGTCCCCCCTCCCTGTGCTCTGAAGCGCCCCCTCCGCGAGGGTGACTTCTCACTGGACCGATTCTGGGGTCAATTCAGTTCCAGGGAAGCGCGCACAGTGTCAGCTGCACTCCCACCGGCCCTGTTCCTAACCTACAAACACCCAGTGTAAACAATGGCTCTGGAGAATGCGTGGCAAAGACCCAAAGCGAGGGACAGTACACTCACTAGCGCAACGGGAATTTTCTCTTTCGACTGTGTACAACGCTGCTTCAGACACCTCTTTTGTAATTCCCCCCCAGAAGCCAGGACGCCCCAGCCCAGCCTCCTGTCCCTCAGCCCACAACTCAGCCCGGCCAGGAGGGGGAGCTGGAAACTTCTCCAGGCCCGGCGGCAGCCACGCTATTACCCTGATCACTTCGGGAACGTGGGAGATGCGAAGAAGGGGGAGGGAGAGGGCTGCGTGGGCCAGAAGCAGGAGGGAAAGGAAAGGGGCTTTGGAGGGAAATGAGAGAGACAGCAGGGAGTGGGGTGTCACTGACTATGGCTAGGGAAGATGGGAGAAGGGAAGGAAGCTGGATTGTGGATGCAGGGGGAAGCCAGGTGGAAATGATAAGGAGATGGAGGGAGGGGCGAGGATATTAAAGAGAAAACTGTTTTTTCAATTTCATTACCAGACTCATGTTTACTGAGCAGTTTGAATCCTCCCCTTAGCGTGGTGAAGCAGAATAATATCCCCATTTCACATTTCCTCCCATAAAACTGCCATGTGCCAAGTCTCCGCCAAAAATCCATTAAAAAGGTGTTCCCCCTCTATGGCATTTTCTTGCTGATAAGTAAGGAAACCTCGCCCTGAAAAACATTACAGAGTTTTTCCGTGTGGTAATTATTATATACATTATAATACTAATAACAGAGATAAGAAGGTGGACAAAGAAAGTCAACCATCAGCCAAGGAGTCTTTGCTTCATTTTAATCAAAATGTATTTCCTTCCTGGAAAAGGAGTTGTCTGGATGCTGGCATTTAAAGAGGGCCAAACAGGCAACTTGATCATGTTCCAATGTGTGTGAGACCATCGATCCAACGGAGGCATCCTGAGGAGAGCCAGCTCCCATGAGCCTTTTATAGTCAGCAACTGTCTTCTCTTTCAGACCCAGCTGCTCTGGGGATCCGAGTTTATGATACCTATAAGTCATGTCACTTAAAGGAAGCAGACAGGCCATTTGGGTTGAGTGGGAATATGAGAGGAGAGGGGGAATGTACTTCCTTTCCAAGTCCTATTTAGAGAATGCTATGTGAGTAACCCACTCCTTTGTTTATTCAAAAGGGATTGCATTCTAAATCCTAGAGTTTTCACTGAGACCTGAGCTATTCCAGGTGTTCAAGGGAGGGGGCAGAGCCTGGTGATTAATAAGAGTTCTGGGTCAGATAACGGGGGTTCAAAGCCTAGCTGTGACACTTAATAACTGTGTATCTTCAGCAAGTTACCTAATTTCTTCATGCCTTCGTTTATTCAGCTGTAAATAGGAATAACGATAGTACCTATCTAACAAGGATTAAATGATTCATCTTAGAAAATGTTCTATAGGCATTAAAAAAGAATGTTTGTTGTTGGGTGGAATGTTCTATAAATGTCTATTAGGTCACATTGTTTGATAGTTTGTTCTATATCCTTAGCGGTTTCTGCCTACTTGTTCTATCAGTTGCTGAGAGTGGTATTGAAATCACTGACCTTAATTATGGATTTGCCTATTTCTTCTTGCAGTTTTATGCATTTTTGCTTCAGGCATTTTGAAGCCCAGTAGTTAGATGCATAAACATTTAGGATGATTCTGTCCTCTTGATTAATTGACAACTTTATCATTATGACCTTATCTTCACTATTCCTGGTAATATTATTTGCTCTGGGATATGCTTTGTCTGATAACAATACAGCCACTCCAGCTCTCTTTTCATTAGTGTAAGCATGATATGTCATTCTCCATCCTGTCATTTTAAACTTATTTGGGTTTTATATTTAAAGTGTGGTTCTTGTAATCATCATACAATTGGACCTTTGTTTTTTGTTTGTTTGTTTATGTGTTTGTTTTTGTATGCACTCAAGCAATCTCTGCCTTTTAATTGGGCTTTTTAGACCATTTACATTCAATGTGATTATGGATATGATTAAATCTATCATCTTGCTATTTGTTTTCTATTTGTCTCATCTGTTCTTAGCTCCTTTTTTTTCCTGTTTTTCTCTTCATTTGGATTCATTGAATATTTTTCTATGATTCCATTTATCTCCACTGCTAGCTTATTAGTTATAACTCTATTTTAGTGGTTGCTTTAGGGTTTATAGTATACATCTTTGATTTATCACTGTCTTCCTTCAAGTAATATTATACCGTTTCATGTATACTGTAAGAACCTCAGAATTGCATAGTTTCATTACTGTCCTCCTGACCTTTTTTCTATTGTCATCCATTTTGTGTTATATTACCGTATTTTTAACCCCTCACTACGCTGATGTTATTTTCTGTTTAAGTAGTTGATTTGCTTTTAAAGAGATATAGATAATAAGGAAAAAACCTGATATACTTCCTCATGTAATTGCCACTTTGAGTGCTGTGCATTTCTTTGTATACATCCAGATTCCAGCTGGTATCATTTTCCTTCTCCCTGAAGGACTTGCTCTAGTATTTCCTGTAGTGCAGTTCTGTTGGTGATAAATTCTTTCACTTTTGTGTGTTTGAAAGTCTTTATTTCACATTTGATTTTGAAAGGTATTCTTTTGCTGGGTAGAGGATTCTAGGTGCACAGTTTTTTTGTTTTGTTTTGTTTTCTTTCAATGCTTTAAAGATGTACTCCACTAGAAAGTCTTTATTTCACATTTGATTTTGAAAGGTATTCTTTTGCTGGGCAGAGGATTCTAGGTGCACAATTTTTTTGTTTGTTTTTTGTTTTTCTTTCAGTGCTTTAAAAACAGACTCCACTGTCTTCTTGCTTGCACTGTTTTCAGTGACAAATCCCTATCACATTTATATGTGTTCCTTCTACGTGTGCCATATCTTTTTTCTCTTGATGCTTTTAAGAGTTTCCTTATTATCACTGTTTTTGAGCAATCTGATTTTAATGTGCCTTGGTGTGGTTCCCTTCATATTTCTTGTACTTAGAGATTGTAGAGCTTCTTGCATCTGAGTGTATGGTTTTCATCAAATCTGGAAATTTGGGGCCTTTATTGCTTCAAATATTTTTACCTCCTTTCCTTTGGAGATCCCAGTTCACATATATGATGAGTACATTTGAAATGATTGTGAATCACTGTTAGCTTTTTTCAATTGCTACTTCCTTTTCTCATTATGTTTTATTTTTGATAGTTTCCATAGCTATTTTTTCAAGTTTACTAATATTTTCTTCTCTATTGTCTATCATGCCAATTGTCCTCATTCACTGTACTTTTCATCTCAAACATTGTACTTTTCATCTCTAGAAGTTGGATTTGGATCTTTTTATAATTCTCAGGTTTTGTTTTAAGTGTATGAGTTCAGACGATTAAGTTCGAGAACTCACCCTAAAAAAGTGCTACATACCTCATTGCTGAATATCACTAGGGTCACCTTTGAAGTACCCCCCTTGGGAAGCTATGCACTGACACCAGTGCCTAGTCCACCCTTCAAAGCAGTTTTGGAACTCTTTTTCTGGAATGGCCATCAGAGCTGTTATCGTATTACCCCTGATGTCTTGAATGTCATCCAAATGTCTTCCTTTCCATTTTCCTTTATTTTGGGGTACAGAAAGAAGACATTGGGGGCCAGATCAGGTGAGTAGGGAGGGTGTTCCAATACAGTTCTTTGTTTACTGGCTAAAAACTCCCTCACAGACAGTGCTGTGTGAGCTGGTGCATTGTCGTGATGCAAGAGCCATGAATTGGCGAAAAGTTCAGGTCGTCTAACTTTTTCACGCAGCCTTTTCTGCACTACCAAATAATAAACTTGGTGAACTGTTTGTTCAGTTATACAAATTCATAAAGAATAATCTCTCTGATATAGAAAAAAGGTTAGCAACATCGGTGCAACCAGTTCACAAACTTAATTGGCAGATCTTGTATGAATATAATAACTGTTTTAATGCCATTGACTGGTGATCCTAACATCTCTGTCAGTTCTGCATCACTTTCAATTGACCAATTTTTCTCCTTATTTTGAACTGTATTTTCCTGCTTCCTTTCAGGCCTCATAATCTTTAACTGGGTGCCAGGTGTTGTGAATTTTACCTTGTTGGGTACTAGATATTTTTGTATTCCTACGAATATCCTTGAGCTCTGCTCTGGAGCACAGTGAAGTATTTGGAAACAATCTGATCCTTTTGGGATTTACTTTTAAAATTCGTTAGGTCAGGCCAATGCAGTATTCAGTCTAGCACTAATTATTCTCCATTACTGAGGAAAGAAACTTCTGTGTTCTCTACCCAACACTATGAATTATGAGGTTTTCAAGTCTGGCGGTGGCGGGGGGAGGGCAGGGGGTCGGGACGCAGACCTATTCCCATCCCTGTGTGAGCATGGGTATTATCACCTTTAATCCTTTCAAGTGGTTCTTTCCTGGGTTTCAGGTAGTTTGCTCACACGCATACGCTGGTTAGCAGTCAGCTGAACATAGCAGGGAGACCCCCTTCAGATCTCCGGGGTTTTCTAACTACATAGCTTCGTCAGGTATTCTCTCCTGTAAACACTAGCTGTCTGAGTCTTCCTGTACTTTCAGCTCCATCTCAACTCAAGCAGCCTTGTAGGCGCCACCCTGTTTGCACCTCCGTGAGGTGTGACTTAGAAATTCCCTGAAGGTGGTAAATTGGGACAATAATAGGACTTGCCTCATTTGTTACCCACGTCTCTGGAATCATTATCCTGAGAATAAAATGAAAGCATGCTTATAATGTATACATTGAGCCCTGGCAATGCAGCAATTACTCAACGGAAGTTAAGTATAATTAATACCATTATATTCACTTGAGGATACAGCTTTGAAAGCTTGAACCTATGCGTATATGCACTGGGGACACAATGCTTTGGAAGAGACAGATAACTGGAGAGGCGCTTTTATTTGTTTGTTTGTAGGTCTTTCGTAGCTTCACTCACATCCTGAAATCTACGTGGGTGGTAGCACTTAAGAATGTGTTTGAGGTCCCTAGGCACTGTGGTCGGGAAAGACGGGTGACAAAGAAAAGGAATATTTCATGTCCCAAGATCCCAAGAGGCATTTTCACTTATATGTATTTATACAGAAATACACATTTATCTTATATAAGACCAGCGCATCTCTCCATTTTAGTCTCATATAATCAATGACTTAAATGATGTCTACACAACATGGAAGAGATGGACGTGGGCCCTGCCACTCCTTTCCAATAAAGTTTGATCTCTGTTGAAATGCAGATATCTAGAGACCAGGTAGCTCATTGGACAGAAATCTTATTTACCCTTGAAAGTAAATGAATCCTTTAAAGTACATTTTGGCAGACAGGCAGCCCAAAACACCAAGAATGGCAATTGGAAGAAAATGACTCGTTTAGGCAGAGGGCATGGCCCAGGATGGGGGTGGGAAGGGTTGGGCGAAGAAGACAGTGACACGTGAGTCAGGGAATTGCCCAGAAATAACAGTATACCCTAGCCTTTTTCCTGCTGTTGTTATTAATTGGTCTCTCTGAGGATGGAAGGAGCAGTCATCTGTGAATCTAGTCTTGCTTAGCCACTAATTGTTTCAGGTCTGTCCCTCACAAGCAGATCGTACTGACCAATTTCTAAAATTCACTTCAACAGTAGCTTCTTAGTTTACCAGGAGCAGACACCTATCTTTGATCTATCCCACCCACCATCACCTCCCATCTCTCCAGCAAGTCCTACAAGATCCTAGGAGGGGAGACGGGAGTAGAAAAGCGATTCGCTCCACCTGGAGATTCATACACAGAGGCAGACGCTGGAGTGACATGTAGTAGATTATGGAACATTTCCAGTGTCACGCTAACAATCACCAAATTAGCTCTCAAATATCTCTTTACATACATTATATTGGGTGGGGAGGATATGAAAGGTAAAATTTTTTTTAAAAGTGGTCTAGCACATTTATAGCAAAATCAATACTAAAATCCTCTCTCCAATTCAGTTTTCTCCCTTGAAAATTTTCTATCTGCCCTGGAGAGGATAAGAGTCTGTTCACTGGTTAAGTGTTTCAAGTGGTCACCCAATTGGAAGCATTCCTCACACGAGGCCTGATAAAGCCTAGCCCAGAAACACACCGACTTAAAAGAACAAGAGTTCTGAAAGTGATTGCTAGAAAGTCGTGTGTACATGCATTGCTTTATTGTAACTGCCTCTTGCAAATCACTAGATGGTTTGATGTTATCCCTAAGGATCCTTCCAAAAATGTCTGGTTCTCTATGTAATAGGCCCAGGATTATTTTATGTTTACTTTAGCACATTTCTACAGGGTAAGTAACTTGCTATTACAACGGAATCAAACATAGGGGACTTTTACACCAACCATAGTGGTTATATTTGGCACCGCTATGAAACTAAAAAAAAAAAAAATGTTTTTTTTCTCTTGTCTCCCTTCAGAAGGCAATAAAAGGACGGAAAACCATCATGCTGTAACTGGAAAATTAATCACATCAAATATTCTCTTAGACTAATCAGGTTATAAGTCTGGAATTGGCTTATATAAAACAGATGTTTACATTCTTATTCTCTTTGGTACAAAAGTCAAGAGAAGAAAGCACCAGAATAACTATGTCATGGCATACTTGGGGGAATGTAACACTCTGCTTTTACTTTTTTTCATGAAGCCACAGAGCCTGTGGTCAGCGAAGGGGACAACCAAAAGGGGGGAAAGCTCCAGGGGTCTAGTCTCCTAGTCCTTATATAGGCAAAACTCTCTGCCTGTAATGGAACAAGAAGTACGCTGCCTGGGGAAGAGGGAGCTGGCTCACAGCAAGAGGACGGGACTCAGGCAACATGTGTCTGGTAGTTTGTCCAACGGGAGCCGCCCTGTTGGCTCAGCTGGTGTCCTAGTTCTCCAGGACTCGTGATTCTGGTTTGCGTTTCAATTGCAATCTTCTCTATAAGGACCGCAGCTATCTACCCCTCCCAAAATAAAGACTAAGAGACCTCCAAGCTGTCTCCTTACGACTTGGAGAGAAGTTTTGAAAGTCTAGCCGAACGCTTCCTGGAGAAGAGAGGCTTGCACCAAGAATGCCTCAGCTTCACTTTCTGAAAAATATATTGAAGAAATTAAAATGAATCCTCAGTGACCCCTCTCAAGATGTCCTTTCCAACCTCCATCCTTTCTCACAATAGCTGATGGTCCCACAAAGCCAGGGCCGAGGCCATATTCACACAGCCAGTCTTTTCTGCTCCTTGATCCCAATTCAAAAGCCAGAAAGGACTTTAGAGGTCATTTTTCTACTCTAGGACCTTCATTTTACAGAGAGAAAACTGAGGCCCAAGCTCTCATGAGGTTCAAGATCTCATGACAATGTCAAGTAGTGCAGGAAGTATATTTTGGGCCTGTCATTAGCACTCTACCATCTCACCAGAGGTACTAGCTAATATCTATTGAGTACTTGCTATGTTGCAGGCACTACTTTAGGTGCTTTATATGTACTAACACCTTTAATCACCTTTAACCCTCATTCCAAAACTGTGAGGTAGTTAATATAATGATCCGCATTTCACAGAAAAGAGAATTGAAGATGACATTCTCACAAACAGGCTAGGCCATCTATCCTAGTTCTCATAGCTCATCCTTCTCCCTTCATTTTTATTCTCCTCCTCTGCCACTAGTCCACATTTTCCCTATAATTTTACATTAAATTTGAAATTGTCATAATAAAACTTTGAAATATATAACTTTATAGTATATTGCAGAGTTCATCATTAACATAATACACATACTATATTGGAAAAAAATAATACTACGGTCTTGGTTTTCTTTTGCTTTGTGAAGTTCCTGTGAAGCATTTTTAAATGCTTGAATGAGCTTTCCTTGCCCCTAAGCTTATTTCTGAGCTTTCTCCCTCACTACTGAGCAATTCAAACTAATTTTACATTTTTCCCATGATGCCATGAATCCTTGAGAATAAAGGTTGTGTTTGAGTCATTTTTATAAACACATAGTACCTAGTACCTAGTAGGAATTCAATAATTTTTTCTTTAATGAATTGCTGAATTCAGAATGATTAATAATAATAATAGTAACAATAACAACCACCATCTTATGAGGACTTTAAACATGGTCTTAGCACATAAGAGAACTCATGAATACATTCAATATTCACAATAACCTTGTAAGATAAATATTCCTATGGCCATTTCGGAGACAAGCAGAGTAAACACAGAATGTCAATAAACTTGCCTAAGATCCCATCGGTAATACATGGTACACCTAGGAGTAAAACACAGGTCTTCCAGGATTCTTTCCAATACATTCCATTGCCACCATGCAAGATAATTTTTTTAGTAACCTGAGTATAACATTTCTAGGAAAATAAATATTCTGTAGAGAAAGTTAATCATCATAAGGCCAAAGTAATTGTTTAAGCCATCTTATTTATGTGAACATTTCATGTAAAAAAAAAAAAAAAAGAGAGAGAGAGAGAGTTGTAGAAGTGAGGACAATTTAGCAAATAGTAGTTTTAACAAAGAGGCTCTATGAAAAAAGAATAGTATGGAGCTGTGGATATCTCGTCACATATCTGTTTACTAGAAGAAAACATCCATTAGTACCTGCGACCAGATTGTATTAACCATGAAGGGCTATGCGAAAGGGGAAATCAAAGTTCTAATATGGATTTACTTGACAATGAAGAATACCAAAATGTATGAGAGGACAGTTCTAATGGTAGATATCACCCATTTTCTGTTTTCACCTATATGAATTTTTTAAGTACGAATTTCTTCTCCTTTTGTAAACCTCCCACCCACGCTTAAAAATAGGGGTTTTCCTAGGCTAAGGCTTTGATTTGGTATGTAAAGAGTCCCAGAATTCAGGGAGGGAAAGCGCTTTAAAAATCAGAAAACACGTACTATTCCAGACAGCTAGTAATCTGTGCTAATTTTAAAGAACAGAGGGAAAAAAATCTAATTTCTTATCTTACATTCCAACATTCAGTAACTCCCTTTATCAGAATATTTTCCCTTATAATTTTCTAATATAATTTAATTGCCTTTCTTCTTTATTCTGTTTTCAGAAGGACTACAGCTGGTCACAACTTTTCACATATATTTTTTTCCTATGTCAATTAATGCAAAGGAAAAAGTATTATCTTCAATAACTGTAAACTGGATTCAAGCTTTCTGCCTTTATTTTAATACCTTAGTCCTATTCAAATCACATTAATCAAAATGTAATAAATATCCCAGGTTACTCTGAAGAAATAAGGGAACATGTCCTGAAAACCAATCTTTTTTCTTTCTTTCCTTTTTATTTTTCAGCCTATACTCAGTTAAACATCAAGATTTTTTTCTGAAAAACTTTAAGGTTAAAGAAGGCTAGCATGATACTGTGGCGATAGATTAGAGTTGAAGGCAACAGAATGAATGAACTCAAGTTGATGGCTCTTCCACCAAGTCAGGACACAAGAACCAGGAAGCCGTCCCTCCCCAGACACCCAACGTGCAAGCCACCATCTTGATCTTGGACTCCCCAGCTTCCAGAAATATTAGACCCAAGTGTGGAAATGCATGAAAGGGTGGGAGGACTGGATTCTGCCCACAAGAAAACTATAGCTGGGAGATGACAGAAGCCAGGCTGGGTGAAGCTCACAACAGGGCACACACCTTTCCTATCCATAGTCCATGGAACTCAACCTCCCTCTTCCCTATGCTGAGAAATAACCAACAAGAACAAGCAAAGGAGAATGAATTCAAGTTTGACATGTTACAGATACAGATGGATAAATATATGAATAATTATTGAGATATGTATATATGCAGGTCAACATACACATATGTATTCCATTGCTCTGTCATTTGAGGGGGCCTAGAAATGATGACAGTCCAATAGCAATGAGCACACCTAGAGCTCAAGTCTTGGTTTCTAATGGCAATTTCCACTAAGAGGAAGCAAGGCACCTTGGAGAAATGGCTGTTTCTGAGGCTGGGACAGGGAACACAAAGAAGAGCTTGGAGCATCCTATAGGGCTGTAACTAGAGGAACACACACACACACATACACACAATGATGGGATATGTCAAAGGTACACAGAAGCCAAAGGTAAGAATTCCCAGGGGTCAACCCTGGAACAACTTGAACAACAAAATAACATAACACTGAATTATAAATCAAAGCATAAAATAAATATCCTTGAATTTGTAAGGATGCAAATAAATAATTGAATAAATAGATAAGGGAAGGACTCTTGTCTCATGCAGAAGAATTTTAAATAATGTATGTAGATACACCCACCTCAAGGAGATAAAGGAGAAATACCCACCCCTTAAGTGCACACTGCACATACTGACTTGTTCTTCAAGAATACAGTAGAGGAGGGGGAAAATAATTTCACAGAGGAGAAACCTGGCCAACACTAACTCCACCAGATGGTCAAAGTTATCATGGTAAGTCATGTTGAGTGCATGTATTGTTGATGTGATGTGATTGCAACAGCATCTGTTGTCTTCCTTCCAAGAATCCCCTCAAAAAACTTCTTGTCATAGTCCAGAGAAGCCTAAGGTATCCTGGATGGGATTCAGGAACAGAAAAGGATCATTAGGTAAAAACTGAGCAAATATGAATAAAGTATGGTGGGGGTTTAGTTAATATTGGTTCACTGGTTGTAACAACTGTACCATACGTATTGGTAACAACCAATAAGGGAAACAGGGTATGGGATATAATGGGAACCGTCTGTTCTATCTTCACAACTTTTCTATAAATCCAAAACTATTGTAAAATGAGAAGGTTATTTATAAAATAAAATAAATCAAAGGCAAAAGTAGCCCCCAAACCATTTTTAATGAGGCATGAATATGATAGCATCAAGAAACAAAAATTACTTTTATTAGTCATTTGTGATCCACACGATAAAGTGAATTAAATAATTCATGGTGATGCATGAGTGTATTTTACCAGCAGAATAATGTCTTACACTTAAAAGACGGAACATCTGAAAGAAATTCTACTGGGCCTATTGGAAGTCAGACAGAAGGCATTATATAACATAAATAAACACTGAAAATGTACCATGAAGCAATAATACTACTGTTGCTCGTTGCCATATGGCAAATCACTGCCATTTGAGCAAGGCTTAAAAAGTAGAGTGTTAGTTACTGAAACACTGAGGGTGGCAGATATTCATGATTATTTGTTCGAAAAACTTATATATAAAAAATTGCAACTGCTGTACTCAATCAGAACAGTTCGCTAATGGAACCAAACTCATCACCATGTGTATCACCTCATTTGACTATATTTGGTGACAAACTCCAGCCCAATACCAGCTCCCAGCCTTGTAGCCATTAGTCAATGTGGGACAAGAGCGTGCCTACATCAGCATAAACTCAAACCCTTCCCTGGAAAAATTGCTTAAACAGGACATTTTGTTGATGATAGATCAGGTGTGTTATTTTCTTATGAAACTTGACCTGTATTAACCCAGGAGAGAACAAGAGCAGAGGCGAAGCAAGTTCGATGCTAAGTGACTCTGGTGGGAGAACTTCGCTGAGATCTGATGGACAAATTTCAACAAAGTCCTTCCTCTCACACTGCAGCTAATCCCAAGTCTCTCAGCAAAGGATTTTCTGTACTACATTTAAAGCATCTCCACAAATTCCTTTCGCTGTGACTTATAGGCTGGCCAAAGAACTAAATGTCAAGAGTGCACTGTGTACCAACAGAGGTTCCTTCCACTGGGCCTACAGTTTATGCCATAAGGTTGATGCTGTAAGCACAAATGCACGATGAACTACTAGAAGCATGAAAACTCGTTCAGTCATGCCCACGGGTATTCCTTAATACTAAATATTTAGCTATATGCTGAAAGTGAGAGTAAAAAATTAGAACGGTATTGAACAGATGCTGAAAAAAACTTGGGCATTATGTCAACTAATTCAAGCAACCAACATTGCTGCTGTCATCCTATGTATGGAACAAAATAACAGTAAAATAACAGTACACCGAAAGTGACAAAGAAGACACAGCTACCCAGCAGACACATACTGACGATTTGTATTAAATCTCTCCAATGAATTTAGCCTAAAAAAATTAGTTTGTTTTCTGACTTTAATTCTGTCAAGTGGCTCATTTAACCAGCAGTTGATCAACGATATTTTAATTTTCCTAATCTTACTCTTCACAAATCCAGGCTAGTCAAATGTCTTTACCAAGGTTAAGTAAATCTCAGAACTCTCCTAATGGAAAATTCATTACCAGTGTTTGTCTCCTATTAATATAAAGCTATGAAAATTAAGGTTGCCCTAAAATTTGCATAACCAGAAATGGCTTTCCAAGGTGCTATTTGAAGCAATTAGAGAAACCATGAACAAAAATGGTTACATCCTAAATGAGAGGAAAGTGTGAGCAGTTTTCACGTTACCCTCAGTCTCCACCCCAACCCAGCATGCATATATTTTATTAACATTTATTTACTCGTAAGTCATTCAATGAATAGTCTTTGAGAACTTTCTATTATATATGCAAGACACTAGGGAAACACCATACGGAGATGGTAACTCTCCAGCAGTGTTATAATCAGCAAATATTTACAGTTTTCATGGTAAGTTAATAAATTAGCTTATTTCTTATCAGAGATGTTGGAATTATAATAATCAACATTATGCCTTATCTTTGCTTCTACTATGTTACTAGTCTTAATATCCTGGAGGGAAAAAAAATAGCCTAAGATTTCCACTAAATAGCTATTTTATACTTAATGATTTAGGATCAGTAGAGGTATTAGGAAAGTGTGAGAACTAATATTGCCCTCTGCTGGTAGGTTCCTCAAGTAAAAATCATTGTGTTTGTTTTGCCATTTTACAATATTTCCTCAGTCTTTGGAGGATACATTTGGACATTAAGAGATTAGAGTTTGCTTTTTATAAGTAATACTTGGAACTCATTTTGACATAAAGTCTAAAATGTCTAGGCAATGATGATAAATTCAGTCAGCAGCAACCAAAATAAATACTTTTAAAAATAAAGTTCTATCCACATCATATGTAGATACTGTCTCACAGCAAAACAGTTCAAAATTCAGGGATTTCCCAATCTCATTTTGTTGAACCTGAATCTAATTATCCAAGACTCTCTAGGATCCTCCAAACTAGACGGCTCTGAACTTTGAGTAGTCTGTGTCACCCCATATAACAAACAATATGCCTCTCTTTCCTCCATTGAAGTGTATGAATTCGCTCCATGTAAAACTTCAGATGTGGCATGAGACGTGGGGACATGACTGTCTCAAGACATTTGTGCAAACTCAGTTTTAGATGATCCTATGTTAGTGGATTGAGAGGCTTTGTCAAATGAAGGCTCCTTGTTAAAAAAATTCGAACTGTTCTTGGGAGTTACTTCCGATATGCTTCAATGAGTTTCTCTTTTCTGGTAAATGTAGATGAACACAAGAAGCTTTGGTGGTGAATGAACAGCATAATTTCATCTTTGTATGTCTAGTTCTTAGCACAATGTCCCATTTATAATACATATTTAAGGAGAGCTTGTTGAATAGATAAATGAAGTGGCCTACTCCATTTACTCTGCTTAATCAAATCGGGCCTTATTTCTCAAGGAAAAGCTTAGGGTAGAATGTGATATGGTATGCAGAAGAACATATGCTTTGGAGGTGGACAGACTTGGATTTAAATCCTAGCTTTGATACCCAGCTGGGTGGTAGGAAAGCCACCTAACCTCTCTGAGCTACAGCTTTCTTATCTGTAAAATAAGAAACATCGTACTTCCTTTTTGAGGTGTTGTAGGAATTCGATGAGATAAAATAGGTAAGCTATCTGGCACATAATTAGCATTCGAAACTTTTATTCTCTTCCCTTCCCTTGCAGGTAAATGGCTAATTTCCTTCTTTTCAATCAGTATTATGGAGCAAATTAAGCCTGGATCCATTTTTGAGAAGAGAAGAAAGAGAATGTGCTGTAGTTACACTATGTTTAAGTTGTCAAAGCTTTCTTTCCCCCACCAGGAATAAGAATATGTCTATATAAGCTTCCATATTTTGCGTGCTCTAGATCTTCTACTGAGTTCCAAAGAGGTTACCTACCTTGGAAAAAGCACTAGGAAAATTTGTTTTACTTAGAGTCATTTCCCAATTAAGTAAAAGTGGAGAAATTATATCACCTTCCATTAGATTAATGATTTGCAGATTTCTAAACACTTTAATATGTACTCTCTCACTCCAGTTTCACATTAGCCCCCCATTTCAAAGCTGAGGAAACTGAGAGGAGAAATGTGGGAACTAAAAGCAGAAGCCCTGTGTTCTGACTTGTTCACGGATCACCCCAACCCATTCTGGATGCTCTGCAACCTGTGCTCTTCTCAGGAGAGGCCATCACATGCTCACCAGTGCCCCCTGCCGTCCATCTTGGGCATTGCGTCCTAGAACCACACCCTCTCCAGCGGCCAACGGAATTGTGGTCCACTGGTTAAGGGTGACAACCAATCTCAGTGCTGGCGTTCCTTCTTTTTTGGTTTTCTCGGTGACTCACAATAAGACATGTTGTGAGTTGTTTGGAATTAACTACTTTTCCAGCATTTTACAAAGTCTAAGTGCCCTCGGTGGTATTTTTATTTTTAAACAATTCTGGGGAAGTTTTCTGTTTATTTTCAATATTAAAGATGCTATAGCAAGTGTGAGCAAGAATGGAACAGTTGAAGACTTTGTAGGGCTACAGACTCAGAGTCTCCATTAGAAACAGCTGTGCCTGTAAGTTTTCTCCTCTGGTGCATTTTTTGACATTCTTGTTGTGTTGCCAATGCTAGCTGGTGGCCAGCTGCTCTCGTCATATTTTAATTAAAGGAGCTTCCACACCGTCAAGAAATATTCTGTGCAAAGACGTGCAACACCTGACTGCCGTTGTTCCAATACCAGATCAACTGTGTTTCCCCAAAAATAAGACCTAACCCGAAAATAAGCCCTAGCATGATTTTTCAGGTTGACATCCCCTGAACATAAGCCCTAATGCATCTTTTAGAGCAAAATGTCATATAAAACCCTGTCTTATTTTCAGGGAAACGGTAGCTCCATCTCTAGATCTTAACAATATGATTCATTTTTACTCTTGCTGCTCCACATCCCGAATAAATGCATTAAGCGGGGATCCCTGTACCTTTAAGGGAATTTTATCCCCCTGAAATTGTATGCCAAATTGCTATGTATATTTTTATGCAGGTAAGGCTTATACTTTCAAAATATTCACAAATGGATCCGTTATTCAGAAAGAAGTAAAGTTGACTGGCTGTAGATACATACCCCTTTATGTTAATTTTCAGTGGAAATAAAATAATAATTGTTTCTTGTCTTAAAATGCTCGATCAACAATGGAAAACTTCTGGGGATAAGTTAAAGACTAAATAGAGTAGGGATAAAACATGGGAAAGGAAAGTTAAGTACAAACAGTGTATTTGTTAACAGGCAATCGATACTGAATCACTTGAAAAGACTAGGTTATAAAACAGAAACTTTACTACCATTATTTTACCTTAGTCAACATAAGTATATATAACAAATTCTGAGAGAGGATTTCTGGGAGGCAAAGGTGACCTTCCAAGTTTATAAGCTTGTGCTATGTCCAAAAAGAAAGTATATACCTAATTTTAATAAATAATAAATTACAAATCAATGGATTATAATATTCAGTGCTTTTCTCTGCCTATCTTCACATTAGCCAAGTGAAACAGTCAGTCCAAAGCCCTTGTTCATCTTTTTTTCTGTATCATAGCATAGAAAGGATTATAGAAGTTCTGAATTTTCCTTACTATGCCCAACACCAGAATGTGACATGGTATTGGCCAAAATCATTAATGCTTCCTCAAAAATTGCCCTCAAGCTCAAAATTTAATAAGAAATCTCATTTAAGTTCCTACCCACAGACTCCTTCTAATTACACAAGGCCATCGTTTCGCCACCTTTATCCTTTCCCTCTCTTTCTTCAACATTCCTTCTGGTGCCTGCCTCTGCTCCTCACTCCCCCCTTGCCTTCTTCCCCACAAAAATAGAGGGGGACGGGAAACAAAAACGAAAAAAAAATAACCATTAAGAGTAGACCTTCTCTGGAGGCAGAGAATTCAGTCCAAGACTGACTTACGTAATTGAAGAAATATCCTTGAATGTGTGGCAACAATTTGAACAGCCTCACCATTTCTACCTTCTTTATAGTCCTTCCTTTCTCTTAAGAATCTCTCAATGACGGATTGCTTTTAAGAAGCCCTAAGAACACCTCTCTGTCACAAAAGCCATCCCAAACCCAGTGCTTCTCACCACCTGCAGTTTCGGCCAATATTAGAGCCTCTGAGAAAAGAAACAACAAAAGAAAGGAACAAGAAAATCTTTATCGTTTCTCCCTCCTTCCACTCTGAAAAAGGAAAGAAACTGTGAGGTAAAGGGAAAGGGGGAGACAAATAAGGAAACTAGCAAAACGCACACACATACACACAGCATAACGGGGAGATTGAAAAGAATAAATGAATGGTAAAATGAAGTCCATGTCAGTCATGAAATGACAATTCAAGCACTTACTTTTGGGGAACTTATATTTGGCTCGCCTCTAGTAACGTCTCAATTTCTTATCCCTATAGATTTACTATCACAGTAATGGAGTACAATCAGGCAGTAAAAAGTTACTGCTTTGAAGAAAAAAAGTTGGTTCGACAATAAAATTTGTAAACTTTGTTTCTTCAATGCCCGAGGCACTGTTTCCAGAAGATTTCTTCACCTAGTATTATGTGCACATACAGAATATCAATATAAAACTTACAGTGAGAAATGTAATAAGGTTCATTTAAAAAACAGGACTCGTTTTAGTGTGAGTTGCATGCTTTTTCTCACATTCTAAGATTTATTCCAACAGTGGTAAAAATTGTCACATTTACTGTGTGGTTGAGGACAAGTTAATAATTAGTTCTGAGTTCTACATTCCTGCATATCACAATGTGACAAATCTAACAAAATTCAAATCTAACAAAATCCACTCAAGATTTAAATGGTTTCAGGCTTCCTGAAATTCCATTTCCTCCACAAAAACTTGCCTAAGTAAGGTGGCAATTTCCTATCCTCTTACCCTATCTTTGTCTTCTCAATATAACATTCATAAATCTGATCCCACTGTCAGCACTTTTAGGGAAATGATGGAACTCTGCCAGAAGACCAAAGATAGGCAAAACCCTGCTTTTCAAGGGAGTGGGGAACAGGAGAAGCAAAACTACAAGGTCTTTGAAGTGAAAGTCTACGTCTTATTTTCTATTCTATTGCCAGCACCTAATATAGGGTCTGTAACATATGTGAATGAATGAGTGAATGAATGAATGAATGAATGAATGAATGAATGAATGAATATAATCAATTCAAATAGATTCTGAAAACCACAGACTGGCAAAAATAACATCTACCTTCTCTTGAAATAAGAAATACAGCAGGTCCTTAAATAATACCATTTTCTTCAATGTTGTTTCCTTACAAGGTTGATGAGATGCCACGAG
Organism: Rhinolophus sinicus; assembly: GCF_036562045.2. NCBI lineage: Eukaryota > Metazoa > Chordata > Mammalia > Chiroptera > Rhinolophidae > Rhinolophus > Rhinolophus sinicus. The sequence goes on along the minus strand of NC_133766.1, from coordinate 13,865,817 downwards.
AACGTAATTTGTGTTTATATCAATTAGCCTATGGTAAAGGTGGTTTTGTTACATGTCATTTTGCTTTAAGTTGCAGAACCTACCTACAATGTTAAGTGAGAAGTTAATGTACGTAGATGAATTCTGACTCCTTAGAAAGAAAGAAAGCCTAGATTCACTAAAAAACAAATAATCCTAGGCTAAACTTGCCAGGATTCTATTCTTTGTCCTGTCCTGATAAACTTGGATCAAAACATAATCAGCAGTCTAATCATACTCATGACTATTACAAAATTGGTAAGGACAGTTAATACACTATGCAATAGAACAGAGATTCTGTCTTATCTCAAAGATCTCACAAATTGACTGGAAGACATCTATTTGTAATTTTAACAAAGACGAATGAAAATGACTATCTTTAGATTCATGGAAACAAACGTAAAATGTAATATGAGAGAATCTGGACACAATGGTATGAACAATACGGTATGGTAGGGTATGAAATGAAAAAAAAAAAAATGTAAAGTTTTCCACTGACCATAGCTCAGTGCGAGCCAATGCTGTGAAATGGCTACTAAAAAGTTCATGCAAACTTTAGTATTAATATAAATATTCTATACCTGCCAAAAGAGCAAATAGCCCACTGTATTCTGCATTAAATTAGAGTCTCCCTTTGCCTTCCGGTGTGGCACTTTAAGAAAAATGCTTACTAATTGGAGAGTACTGAAAGGACCATGACCGAGGTGGTAAGAGGCTTTAAACGCACATCAGAGGAAGAATATTTAAGAGAGCTGGGGCATCCAAGTGGAGGGAGATGAATAGTAATCTTCACATTTGTTTTCAGTTATTTATTGGGCCTCAAGGGCACCAAAATTTAATAATCATAATACTTGGTTTAAGATACATTCTCATTACTGATCCACAAATGTTCTTAATTATTTACTTTTATGGTTGGTTGTTTGCGTGTTTTTACTAATGTACCAAGATCCCATAAACCCACCACCCAGGGAAGAAAATAACAACTTTAACTTACAATAAGTACCAATAAGAATCTGGCAGAGGCCATAGGATATCTCTGGCAGATGGCTATGAAGATAGTGACATTGACCCTCTCCCAATGGAGTGCTCGGGTCTACGTAACCGCCTCTTGACACCAGGAGAAGCACTGTAACTGCCTTAGTCAATGATTTTTGACTGTGAATATTATGAAAATTTGTGCTTCTCAAATCTTGAGTCATGCCAAGTTGTGCATAGTGATTAAAAAATAAAAGGAAGGAAGAAAAGAAGGGAGGGAGGGAGGGAGGGAGGGAGGGAGGGAGGGAGGGAGGGAGGGAGGGAGGGAGGGAGGGAGGGAAAAGGAAAGAAAATAAAATAAATCATATTAGAGTATATAACTCCACTTTCTAAATTGAGGGCCAGGAGTCAGAAAGCCTAAATCACTGAACTCACTTCTGCACCATCATAGTAAAGCTCATGATTCTCCAAAGTCAGAAGGTGCCAGTGACACATTTTCTCTATGAAATGTTCACAGTACTTTAGGAAATCTGCTAATGATACATGCTAGATCTCTGTCTAATCTATGTTTCTGTTCAGCATTTGCATAGTTTTATAGATGTCAATATGGTCTTCTATTTACACTGTCTCCTTTGGATTATAAACTCTGAGAGGGAAAGAGACTCTATTTTATAGATACGCTGCAATAAGACACTTGGAGATTCTTAAATCAGAGCAAATTGTGATTTAGGTAAATATCATTGTGTTTTGACTTACACTGTGAATTAAGGGTGCTTTTTAATCCCCCTCATGGAGTTATTGGGATAATTAGATAAGACAAAGAGGACACATGGATGGCCCTAGAAAATATCATGCTAAGTGAAAGTAAGTCAGACTGAGAAAGGCAAATATCATATGATCTCACTTACATGTGGAATCTAAAGAACAGAATAAACGAACAAACAAAACAGAAATAGACTCATAGATACAGAGAACAAACTGATGGTTATTAGATGGGAGGGGGGATGGGGGTTGGATGAGATTGGTGAAGGGATTAGGAAGCACAAATTGGTCGTCACAAAATAGTCACAGGAATGTGAAATACAGTATGGGGAATATAGTCAATAATGTTATAAAATCTATGTATGGTGTTGGACGGTACTGGACTTATGGGGCGATCACTTCAGAAGTGATATAAATGCCTAACCATACATAGACATACAGTCAGAGGCTATAAAGTACAGCACAGGAGGATAGTCAGTGGTACTGTATAGCTCTGTACTACCAGAGGGGGAGTAAACTTGTCGGGATCGTCACTTTGTGAGGCATGTAAATGTCTAATCATTATCTTGTTTTGTACACTTGAAACTAATAAAATACATAAGTAAAGCTGGGGAGGGCAAGGTATTTGCATAGCCACCAGTACCTCTCCATTAAAGATCAGCCCCACGTTTCAAACTGAGACAAGATTTAAGAGTCAGTATTTGTGTTTTAATTAAATGTACCAAATGGTACGATCCTTACCCCATAATGATATGGTGAGAGGTGGCAGAGTACAGAGTAACCTCTATAAAGCACAAGCTTTGGAGCCCAATAATTAAGGGTTTAGTTTAAATGCCTTATCAAGGAAAAGTATCCAAAATGGGAAAAAGTAAAACAAGTAGATGGCATGTCCTATCAGTATCATATGGATTGAAGGGTTATCTAGGGGGTGTCACTTTTTCATTTATTATTTACTACGTACTGATTAAAGGTCCCAGACTTAGTGATGTTACCATGAAACTTGCAGATTTTTGTCCAGCAGAGATGCAAATAATGTCTATTTTATGAAACAGACAAGCCCAAAAGTTATGGTTATTTCCCTGCAGGATATTAACCAGTTTTTGGTATTAGTTCAGGAATCTTATCCTAACATTTTTTTAAATTAAATTTCCTATCAGAATGTAAGTGTGCAAATGTTCTTTGAACCACTCTTAACATCTCCTGATTCCCTCACTAACAAATGAGTGAATACAATTTCTGACATGTATTCATTTTACATTTATATGTGAGTCATGGTTCTAATTTTCTAAAAATTATGCATTAGGAACCCTGAGAAGCCTATTAGGAAAATAGTTATAATCTTGTACAAAATGAAAAATTATTTGGCAATGGGAATTATCATTTTCTAATTCATCTGTTAAAAAAATTCAGTTTTTCTATATGTTTCCTTATAGCTGGGCATTCCTGTGTTTGGGCCTTTGGCATAATCGAATACAGCTGCCAATTGCTGCAGCAAGATACGTTGGCAGAAGTTCTAAGGTCTCTTATACAACTGTATTTGCAATGAGCTCAAAATCGCTGTAACAATTGCTATCGGCTTCCCTTTCTTTGCTTATTCCAAACTTTATTATTGGCCTCAGAGATAAGGCTCATGTTACCACATGCTAACAATGTCTGGCTCGCGCAACACATATGAAATACAGCTTCATTCCAGTTTTCCTGCCAACAGGAGAGAAAACACAAAGCTAGACTCTAACGGAGTCGGCTTGTTGGTTTAAGTCATGTTGTACCTTGTTGGTATGTCATACTCATTGACACAGAAACCATTTGGCAACACTTGGGGCCATTCCATGACTTATAGGCAAATTTTGAGAGGATACTACATAAAATAAGAGATTCCTAAAGTAATTTGAGGAAAGTAATTGCCAGAGAATGTCCATATTCTCAGCTCACTTGACTTAAAGACAAAGACCTATGTCCTGTTATAGATTTGCTCATGTTGCCGTGTTTTGTCTAAGGAAAGAGAACACCCAATGAAGCAAATTTCAGGGGTTCCAATCAGAGCTTTGCCAATCACTAGTGTCTGGTTTGGGGTATGTCACTCTGCCTTTATAAAATGAGGATTCGGACCAGATCTCTCTTCTAGCATTAATTTTCATTATCCACACAACCTAAAGATACTTCATGAGTTGCAGAGGTAGCTAAGTCAAGCCTTTATTTTCCTTTTATTGTCACTGCAAACAGGTTGTAGGGGCATGAATCCTAGCTCTGCTGCTCACAAGCTGTGTGACTTTGGGCAAGTCACTTAAACTTGTAAAGCCTCAGTGTCCTTATCTGCAAAATAAGGACAGAGATGCTATTCATAGCATCTATTTTGAAGGTTAAATGGCTAAGTGACTTTAAAATGTCTGGGGAAGTAATCAGTATGTACTTTCACTCTATAAGTAGCACTAATTTTTACTGCTGTCGCTGTGGTATGGTAAGACTTGAGCTGAAAACTTGAGCTGGGGTGGGGGGGTAGGTAGAGGGAAGGTTTCCTTCCAGAAGGCAAGTGAGACGAGTTCTGAGGCGAGCCCTAAAGGAGAGCTGGGCGCTTGCAGAAAGGGGCAAAGGGGCATCATTTCCGGATCCACACTGGGCGTCAGAGCCCACAGGTCCAGACTCAGTCTGGCACAGGAGCCAAGCTTGACGAGACCATTCTCGAGGTGGGGGTAGTCCATTCTCAGAGGAGAGGCCTCTGTTTGACTTTCTGGTCCCCTGCCCAATCTTGGGAAGAAGGGACGGTTGCTTAGCATCGGTTCCCATGGTAAGAGATTACGGATGTCGGAGGCCACACATGTAAGGTTTGATGAGACTGTTCTGTGATGCGCCTCACAGGAGGACGGGGGCAACCCCTACCTAATCCCTGTGGCCCTTGGAGGACCTGTACCACCACCTTCTCATCCCCTAGCTCCATATGAAGGGATGCAGAAGTTAGCAGAGGGGCAGAAGCCCTGGTTGCTGCCCCAGCAGCTCCTCCTGGAGAAGAGTTTAGAACTTTTACCCCTGGCAGCAATAAAGGGATCAATGAAGTTAAACTGTGTCTCCGAAAAGCCACCAATAGTCCCTATGCAGAGACCACCATATCAGCAGAGGCTACCAGCCCCAGACACAAGCAAGCTAAACCTGATGGAGCAGAGACTCTTACCCTTTGCTACTCAAGTGTGGCCCCCTGACAGGCAATACCGGCATCACCTGGGAGTTATTAGCAATGCAGAGTCTCAAGCCCCGCCCTCAACCTCCTGAAGCAGAATCTGCTTTTTACCAAGCCCAGTAGGAGATTCATACGCACATAACATCTGAGAAACAGTGCCATAAATCATGACTCCTTCGCCAGTCAGGGGAACAGACAGGTCTTCTCCCTTTCTGCTGAGTTGTCTGCAGTGGGTATTGCAGACAACTGGGAGCCTAGGGTCTAATGAGAGGTGAGAAGGAAGCCCCAAAGGGAAAAGAAAACAAGAAAGAAGGCATAAGAAAGTCCACATGCAATCAATTTTCAGATCACTGGGCCGACAGTGTCAGGGAAAGGGGAGGAAAAAAGCTGTAGGTGAAGTTTTCAAATGAACAGTCTTAAATGCTCATATCATTAGACTGTCCCAACAATAAAATTGTCAGAAACAATATGAAATGTGGCTGAGATATTTTTAAGGGCAGTTCAACAAAGAATATTTAAAATCAGTAAGAAATAAATCATACAATCATTGTATGTTTCTATGCTCAATAGGTTAAGAATACTCAGGAAGGCACTTTCATAGTCACTTATTCACCCACCAAACATTTACTAAAAATCTAGGTTCTGGGCATTGTGCGAGGTGTGAGACTATAAAGAAACAAGATGTGGCCGCAAGGGACTTAAAGATTAATGGGTGAGGTAGTCATTCCTTCAGCAAATATTTACTGTACCCAGCCCTAACCCCCCACCCCCATTGATAGAAGCCCTGTTGTGAGAATAGGAATACAGGCGTGGACAAAAACAAGCAGAACCCCTACTCACGGAGCTTACATTCTAGTGTAGGGGGTGGGTAATACAGCAGTCCTCTTTTATCTGAAGGGGATACTTTCCAAGACCCACAGTGGATGTCTGAAACTGAGAATAGTACCAAACCTTATATATACTATGTTTTTTCCCATGCATACATACCTATGATCAAGTTTAATTTATAAATTAGGCTCAGTAAGAGATTAACAACAATAGCTAATAATGAAATCAACAATTTTAACAATGTACTGCAATAAAAGTTATGTAAATGTGGTCTCTCTCTCTCTCTCTCTCTCTCTCTCTCTCTCTCTCTCTCTCTCACTGAGAGGGCTACTAAGTGACTAACAGGTGAGTAGCATGTACAGTGTGAGTTATGTCAGACAAACAGAAGATTCGCATCCCGACCAGGACAGAGCGGGATGGTGCAAAATTTTATGATGCTACTCAGGACACTGCGCCATTTAAAACTTCTAGATTGTTTATCTGTAATTTTCCATTTCATATTTTCAGATGGTGGTTGACCACGAATAACTGAAACCATGCAAAGTGAAACTGCAGAGAAGGGAGGACTGTACCTGAGAGAAATAAGTAAAATTTATAACACGTGGGATAAAGGCTAAAAAAAGAAATTAAAGCAGTGATGTGACACTGGCTGTGTTGCAATTTTAAATAGGATGGCTGGGAAAGAAGCATCAATTTTGAGTAACGCTGAAAAGTGAGAGAAGCACACAAGATGGGTGTCTGGAAGGAGAGCACCACAGGCAGACGGAGCAATAATTCAAAGGCTTTTCTGCACCAAGACCACCTTGTGTGGCTACTACAGAAGGAGGGCAGGTGGCAGTCAGAGGACATGTGATAGGAGAGGTAACACGGGCCAGGTAGATGAGTCCAGAAGGCCACTATGAGGACCTGGGCTTCTTTTTCTGAGTAAGAGAGGAGTCGTGAAGGTTTGTAGGCAGAGGAGTGATGGGAATCTGACATGTGCTAATAGGATCCGTCTGGTTGCTACAAACAACAGAAGTGATAAGAAGTTGTCTGACTTGGGGTATGTTTTTAAGGTAGAGTCACCAATTGCTGTTGAGAGTGACAAAATGACAGGAGTCAAGGATAATATGGAAACACATGAGCATAATAAAATACTGCGTTTTGTTAAGTAAATACCTACATCCAGCCAATGTAAATCCAGAGCTCTAACCTTGATTCCAGCATGTCAAGCCCACGCTTAGCAGAACTGCACGGGGACCCCATAGTCCTTTAGCTGCACAGAGTACCTCTGCACACCCAGCAGATGCCAGACAGTGTTTCTATGTTGTCACTAGGAAACGCAGAAAATGAAATCAGAGGGTGTTCTAGTTGTCACCTGCCTGCTTTCTTAGACCAAATTAAACTACCTGTTGGAGTATTTCTTGCATTTCTCCCCCATGTCCTGAGGTTGTAAGCTCTAGAATCCTTATGTTCCACCCATTGGAGTTTACGGAAGGCATGGGAAGATACCACCGATAAAGTTCCTCTTATTGGCTCTTTCGATATCAGCACTAACTCAAAAGATGGTCTCCAAAGGTCTCTTCAATCCTTAACAACCCCGAAACTAATTTCTCAAGGTAGCTGAACAAAAGGAGACCACCGACTGCCTCAGAGAAAAACCTCATCCCAAAGTAATCTAAATCTGAATTGTAAATTTCCAAATACCCAATCATAAGTCTCAGTGGTTTTCTGACAAGGTCATCTCCACTATTTTCAGACTATGTCCTTCCTGACTTCCTTTTTAAAAGAATCTAGAAACCAGGATAATACAATCCGAAGGAATTTACATTTTAAACATCTAACCACAAGGTGGAGATCTAAAGCAAAGATTAGTTTTATAGCTGACTTCAACTTTGAATCCAGAACTTTTTCTAAGATAAGAGTTGTTAGTGTTCTCAGTCAGGTTGTATCAGAGTTTGACTTATTTTAACCTCGGAGAAAATACAGGGCTTATATATCAGTCTTCTTTTATAGAGATTAGAAATATATGTGGTGTGCAAGTATTTCGGGAAGCTCTAAGCAGCATACTGTCAGGCAGCCAAGTAGACACACTGACTGTATTAGAAATTTCAAGCTTTAGGTCTAAAGGAGGAAGGTTATTGTTATAGCACTCGATCATGAGTACATTTAACAAAGGCTAATATAATTATTTTAGTCCAGATATTTTATAGCTGGTATATAAAATATACCAGCTATATTTAAATAACTAATTCCTTTTAACCTGACAGATAGCAGTGCCAGATTAGTGCTTCTGAAGATTCTCAACCATGAGAATGGCTAAAATACCCCTCTAGTTTTATTTCATGTGTATATGGTAGTGGGACTCACTTAACCAAGATAGGTCTGGTGACAGCAGAAAACCCTCACCTCCTCTTTAGATGAATGGGTTTTATCAGTTTCCTCATTTACACACCAAACAGACTTGTTTGATTCACAAATTACCCTCCAGGTTTACTCATCTAGGAGTTTCATTATTTTAAAAATAATCTGAATTTCCTTTGGTTTCTTCTAGTGTGAATAATTATTCTTCCCTACAGAAACAAACAGACGATTGAAAGGGGAAAAAAATCTCAGTTAAATAATAAATAGAAAACATGGTATGATATTTTCTGTCTGTTTCTTCTATTTCCATATGCCTTATTTTAGAGATCGTATAACAGACATTAATTAACTAGACTCAACCATAGCTAAAATTCTTGGAAGGCTAACTCCTTAAAAAGTTCTTCTGCTATTGTTGATTGTAATCAAAGAACTGATTTGTGACAATTGTTTTCCTCAAGTTCACTCAGTTTTAAGACCTTCAATCTCCAATTTATTAAAGGTGTTGATCACCTACGACATAGAAAATGAAAAAAGAAAGGCAATCACAGGCGTTAAGTACTGTTGCTTTCAGATGTTAGGTGGAAATTCCCCTCATTCCTTAGTTCTGATTTATGTCTTTATCTCTGTCACCTGCCTATGTTACAACTAGTAGAGTGGATGGAGCTCCAAGCTGTTTATTTAGATAAGCATCAAAGTTTGGGACGCTGATCTGTACTTAAGAGACGTTTGATCCTATGCACCTCGATTTGGAAATCTAATGGAAACTGTAACAAGGAAGTTTTGTCTCTTCCGCTACTTTCCGGTCTCAGCAAGTCCGGAAACAAAAGCCGGCTTCCTGGTAATTTAGAACTTCCGCTTCCTGTTCTGGACGCTAGCAGAAGTGGAGAAACATGGCAACGTTAACCGAAATGCACAATGACCTTTTACAATCTACCACAGCATTCAAGTGTGTTCAAATATTGCCTTTTACTTATCAGTGTAAGCTTATGTGACACCACTTTAAACCAAAACAAAATCTGTACACTGGCAAGTCACCATGCATATTGGTTGGTTCACTGGGGAACCTGAGAGTGTGAGAAACGTTCTCCAGGAGTGGAATGCAAGTCATATGCGTGGGCCAGGTGATCGGTGACTAGCTTAGGTAGCAGTAAAGGCAGGGGTTCTTAAACAGTGTGTGTGTGTGTGTGTGTGTGTGTGTGTGTGTGTGTGTGTCCGAATCACGTGGTGAGCTTGTTAAAATGCAAATTGCTGGGCCCTGCACCCCACCCCCCACCCCAGTTTCTGATTCCGTAAGTCTGGAGTGGGGACAGAATTTGTATTTCTAACAAGTTAACCAAGGATGCTGATTCTGCTAATCTGAGGGTTATACTTGGAGAACCACTGCTCTGAGTGATGTTGGAATGTGGAAACACGTTAAACCTTAGCAAATAGTAGGATATCACTTAAAAGAGGAAGCGAGACAAAGAGTTAGGAGCACAGGGTTTGGAATCAGCCACACTTGAGATGTGAAGCTGAATGTGTCCAGAGCTGTGAGTTTTGGCAAATTGCTTAACCTCTCTGAACCATACTTCCCTTATCTGTGAAATGGAAGAGAATAATGATACCTATCTTTGAGGACAAAGTAAGTTATTGCATGTAGAGTGCCTAGCACATGGTACTCATAAATGGTTGCTATTATTTTTTAAAATTACTGACACTATTAGAAAAAAAAAAAACAGTTCATATGTAGGAAATAATCTCTGTGAGCTAAGCAGAGGAGAAATTTTATTTGGGATACAATATGGATTGGTTGGGTTTGGATTAAATAAAAAGAGATTCTCATCATTTATAGAACAATCTTTCTCCTTTAAAATAAAAATCCTTCGTAAGATCTTTGGTTCTTTCTTGAAACCTACCTTTAACCCATTTCTTTATTGCCATCTTAAAGCTCTTTCTAACATTTATTTCTTGATTCTGTCTCTTGCTGCAGTATTTCTCTACCCTGGAGTTTGTATCATTTGTGTGCTGAGGACATTCCCATATTTTTTTACATGGTTTTTCTCTGGTGAAGGCACAGAGGGCAAGTATCTTGTGGCCACTTCCGGAGGACCAGGCTGTCTATTTCCTCTCCTCCCGCCAGGCAGGTGTGAGCCCTGACCCACTGTCAAAAGACCTAGACCTAAGATAAGATTACTGTTTTCTTTGCCTCTAATACCGCCCTCCACTTATACTGCACCTTTCCCATCTCTTTCATGCTCTTATTAAAAGGCGTTTTATTGCCAGTCGGTCTATAAGAGTTTTCTTGGATTTGAACTCTTCTAAGGAAGTGTATACAGAAAGGGTGGACAGGTGGCAACTTGAATCCCATTTATCTGGAGTGATTCTGCAAACTGTGGGTTCTGGGCTCTGGCTCAAACCAGCTAGATCAAAATCTACATTGTAATAACATTCCCAGTGATTCCTAGCACACTAAAGTTTAGGAAGCACTGCTCTACGGCAACTATGCTACAGCCCTAAATGGATGCACCGCTGTGTCTCAAATTAGTGGGAGGGAAGGGAGTGGGCTACACATAGCCCTCAGCTTTTCTCACACAGCAGCCAGATGAGCTCCGTGTATTACGTCAGTCAAGTGGGTTGGTCAGGAATTTTGCCTCAGACAAAAAGGTTGAGATCTTTCCTCGGACATTCTTTTCAGAGTGAGGTTTGAGTAAAGGGAGGATGGTTATCATCTCATCTCTACATGGAATAGAACCACCCTCTAGGTGGCATTTGAAATGTAGGCAGGGAGGTCACATCGTGAGCTGGTGGGTGCTACGAGCACTTGGCGGTCAGGGGCCAGAAATGCTACACATCTTGTCTTTGGGGGGGCCTCCCACACAACAAAGAATTGAACTGTCCAAATGCCAATAATACCTCAGGTGAGAAGCCTGCAGGTTTGATTCTCCTATCATGAACCTGTGTGAAACCTCTTGGTTCCCTCAGGAAAATCCAGTATCTGTTTGACTTGATTCTCCATCATCTTCCCTTCATCCTCAGTAACATGTTAAAGTATTCAATGGATTATAAGAATTTTATTCAAAGTCAGGAAGATAGAATGATTTCCATTGAAACACTGGGCATCGATTTTGGGCCGTAGCTTTCACTGCCGTTAACGGTAGTTTCTAAGATATATTGAGCTTTCTATCCAAATAAATCCAGTGTTAGGAATCATAATTTGTACCAGACTCAAGAAAACAAGATCCTTACTTAAGAAAAAAAAAAAAAAAGGCAGTTGAAATAGTATTGTTGCCAGAAGCTATAGACCATTCTGCAATTTATTTCCTTTTTAGTGGAAGAAAAGACTTCAAAGCCGTAAGTATAAACATATGCTATAATATGTCTAAAATCTAAATGTAAGATCCTTTGAACCAACTTCCACATGACACAGTGGGCAAGTCTACCATTTATATAATGAGATAATGTAAAAACAAGGAGATGTAACGATTGAGAGATGACATAAATTGTATAAGCAAAAAAAATAACGAAGTTTGGAAGATACAGCTTCCTGCAATACAAGTAGGATCGCTAACTAACTCCCCATCCCCTTTAGGACAAAATCCAAGCTCCTTTACATATCTCACAAGTGTCTCCACCATCTGACCCTTTGAAAACTAGCAAATCAATATATATTTTGAGTACCCATTTCGAAGCAAAAGCAAAAGCATGTGGAGGCATAATATCAACAAGAAAAAGAAAGCACTGCTCTGAGAGCTGGAAGCAGCATTATTCTAGGGTCTACTTTGACACTAGTCTCGTATTAGCTACTTTTGTGAAATGGGGAAACTACATGGTAGCTGAAATCAATAGCACTAACAATTCATTAACTCACTTGAATTTCTACTAATTGTCAGAGCTGCTAAGCCATGTCAGCATGGCTTATGATTGCTGTGTTTCCCATCTTATTCTCTCTGTATGAATCGTGTCATGGATTAACATGAATTTAAGAAGCAACTGCCAAGAGTTTGAACTTTGATATCCTTTTAAAGTGTAAAAAGGACTCTTGATAATAGACGGCAAGCACTGAAACTCATGCTGTTCTTTATTTATTGCAACGTGGAAGTTTTTTAAACCTCAAATTTAGTACTTTACCCATCTGTTTCTTTGAACATACGTTTGGAAAAGATCCTTTAAATTTCAATTGAGTCGCAAACGGTCTGTTTTGATAATATATCACATTGAAGCAATTCAAGTTAGTGCTAACTTTAAATCTAAGGAAACCTTCCTTGTAGCCGTTCATCAGAGGACATTTTTGGTATATTTCACAGTGATATTAAGAATTTTTTAGTATGTGAGTTCTCCCAAAGGTTTTTCAAAATAAGCGTTTTTCTAAATAGGCTTTTAAAAGAAATTCAGTAAAAGCAAATAATATGGCAGCAGCTGCTTAGAAAAGGAAAACAAAAACCCTCATAATTTGTCTATAAAGATGTCTTTCAGGAAGCCCATGCTGCTTAAATAAGATTCTAAAATAAGTATCAAGGTTTCAATACTATAACACAAATATAAAACGACTGGCCCAGAATATGTAATCACTCTTTTGCCACTAACGACTCTAAATTTCATCCAAAACAATCCGGTCCCCAGAAATCAAGTTTAATCCTAACAGGATGCACTTTTATGAATTTCTCAAATCTCAGTGCTGCCAGGAACCAGCTCCTTAGGAGTCCTCGTGTGGCTTTCTGCCTGGCACCTCCCAGCCAGTCTCCCCTATGGCCAGCTTCCTTCACTGAGAACCTGTGTTAAAAAAAAGAGCCCCAAGGTGCAGCTCACCGTGTGTGGAGGCACCAGGCCAAATTCTGAGGCTTGAACAGTGACATTCTAATGAACTGTACACATTGTCAAGGCACTCATGATGGAATTTTGAAGGATGTGGTAGCGCTATATTCTGGTAGAAAAAGAAAAAGACCAATTTCAAGTGTAATCATTGGATTTGCACTTGATTGGGAAAAGAGTATTAGTCAGAGTCTCACTGTGACCCAGACAGGGTCTGTAGGACCTTGAGAAGTTTGTGTCATGTAAGAGTGACCGAGAAAAGACATAACTGTATAACCACCTCTCTTCTTCCATCGAGCTAAGGAGACTTTCATCTGGCCTGATGGGCTTAGGGGAAATGGGAGAGGCCTGAAGCCCATCTGAATTTATGTCATGGAAACAAAATAGAGGAGAAAAGGGTTAAAGGTGAAGAATTCAAAACAGCTTCTGTGAACTGGGTTCATGAGAGAGAGTCTAGCAGGAGAGATGGGAGAGAAAATTTGAAGAGGTTCACTATGCTAAGGATGAGATCTCTTGAAAATATCTTGGGACATTGCAATAAACACTTCGTTTCCCTTTAGTTAATTTTCATTGCTTGATTGGTGTTCTTTTGAATCTGGCACCGTCTGCAAGGAATCCATTAGCCCCTTGGGCATAAATGAAAATCACAGCTTTCCCAAAATGCAAATCTGATCATGTCACTTCCCTTCTAAAAGCCCTTGAAAAGTTTCTAATCACCCTGCCTGATCTGGCCCCTACTTTAGTTCAATCACATCACCTACCAGCACCCAAATTCTATGTTCCAGCCGTATGTAAAATGGATGGTTCCCAAAATGTACTTTTGTAATATTGTGATTTATAATAACAAACATATATTTGGTCTTCATCCAGATCTGGCAGAGCTTCTAAAACCCTTGGAATTTCCTATGTGTCTTTTGTTACATTAATGAGATGACTTTGGTGAAGCACCAGGGATGGGAGCTGGTTGCCAGGGGAACCAACCAGGTGACTATAGGATTGGAACATTGGGTCCCACCTCTGGGGAGAGGGGAGGAGCTGGAGGTTGAATCAATCACCAGTGGTCAATGATTTAATCAATCATGACTATGTAATGAAGGCTCCATAAACCCCCCCCAAAAAAATGAGCTTTGGAGAGATTTTTCTAGTTGGAGATGCAGGGAGACTCTGCAGGATATGAAATCCCCTTCCCAAATACCTTGCCCGATGCATCTTTTCTATCTGGCTATTCCTGTGATATCCTCTTATAAAAATCCAGTAATCTCGTAAGTAGAATGTTTCCCTAAATTCTGTGAGCTGCTCTAGCAAATTAATCGAAACCAAGGAGGGATTCATGGGAACTTCTCATTTATAGCCAGGTGACAACCTAAGCTTGTGACTACTGTCTGAAGTGTGTGTGAGTGTGTGTGTGGGGGGGAAGGGGGGCATTCTTAACCTGTGGAATGTGCTGCTCTGATACTCTCTCCAGATAGACAGTGTCAGAACTGCACTGAATTGTAGGACACCCAGATGGTATCAGAGAATCACTTGGTGGTGCGAAAATAATACACACATTGGAACTATGATTTCACAGATCCTCAGACCTTCACACTTGCTTCTGCTTCCTCAGTTTGAAATGCCTACCTACCCCATCCTTTCATTTATCCACCTACACAACAAATATTTGTTGAGCACCTATTAAGTTTTAAACCCTGTTCTAGGCACTCAGTGATCAAAATAGTGAACAACTACAATTAACAAAACAAAACAAAAGCCTTTGCCTACATAGGTCGGACATTCCCTTGGAATTCTCCGTGCCATCCAAACCACACTCCAATATCAACAAAACACAGTATGTGGACCTCTTTTGAATCTTGCTTCAAGCATACCATCTTTTAAAAACCTATGAGACAGATGAGATTTGACTCTGATTGGATATTTGAAAATATTAAGAAATTGCTATTACTCTTTAGGTGAGACAATGGTATTGCAGTTATGGGTTTTTTAAATAAAAACAAGAATCTTTGTCTTTTAGCAATATGTACTAAAATATTTATGGATAAAATAATATGAGGTCTGGAATTGGATTTAAAATAGTCCATTGAGGGGTTGGGGGGGGTGAGGAGAACACAGATGAAACAAAACTGGCCATCTGTAGATAATTACTAAATTATTCTTCTACTTTTATATATGTTTAAAATTTTCCGTAACATAAAGTTTAATCAAAGGAAGAAAAAAAGTAAAGACACATTGGATTTCCTGCTCTCCAACAAGCCTTCCATGGGGCCCCAATCCCAGCTACTCCCTGAAACCCAGCGGCCCCCCCAGTTCTCCTAGCCCCTGGGCTCACCTCAATATTACACCATTCCATGACTGTCTGTATCACTCCCATGCATCAGTTCGCCCCCTAAGGGCAAGGACTGTGTCTTTTCTAATCATTCTTTCCATCAACTCCAATCACAGTGCCTGGCAGAAAAACAGATACTGGACATTATCTCTGCAAGTAAAAAACCAAAAGCAATAAAAATTATATTTTAATGAATATGACACTAGTTTCAAGGGAACAGAAACTTGATAGCTATCTTCGGCACCGCATAAAATGGTCTGGCAGATGAGATTCCATTTGTTTAACACATAGTTATTGAGACCCCTATTGTACCAGTGACACTGTGCATGGGACCATGTTCTCCCTGTTAACAATGGTCTCCCTTTTGGGGGTCTCCATGAAAGACTGGGGGGAGGTAGAGTGGTGCCCACGTGCATATGCGCACACACACGCAATTAATTATTTTCTTGTTGTTGGTCCCTTCAGGATCTAGTTGAAGCACACACAAAAAAGTTAATATTCCTATAACAATATCTATCATTTCTGTTTGCTTGTTTTATGTACTGTTTTGATAAACAATATAATATTCTTTGTTATTTAAAATGCTTTTTAAATGTTATTTAAAATGTTTGTTAGGCTTCGTTAATAAAAATTAAGCTAGCTGAGACTAGATAAAACTTTGGTTTTTCCCCTTCCTAAAATAATTAAAAGACAAAATATAGAGGCATATTATTTATTCTACTAATAATATAAAACGTGCTAAGTCCCGACAGGTTTCAGTAAGTAGTGGGTGATATGAGTCTCTGACACTCAACCTCTCCCAATCCCAAATTAAGTACAAATAATAAAATCAACTTCCTAATAAAGTAAGATGGGTAATACACCCTAGTTTTGAGACATTCCTCTCTGCTAGGGATATTACCTACCTCATTTTGAGTAAAACTACATCATCTATCTGCAAAGGAAAATTCACATCAAATAAAGAGTACCTTCAAAGAATATACACTTAATTCACTTTACTCTTTTACCATATCCTTGAATCTAACTTTAAGTGCTTGAAGTGTGTCAGTGTTTGAGAACCTGTGAAAATCTTGCTCAGTGATGGCAGTCTGACAGCTAGAGATATGTTTCAACATATTTAATGCCATCAATTCTAAGATAAAATATACTTTGCAAGGGCTGTGAACAACCCACAGAGCATAACAAAACAGAAATCAGGATCATTGTTGCAAATTCTCTGGTACACTAAGTACGACCCTTTTATCATGACTTCACCACCATAGAACCATATAGGGCATGTACCTCAAAGAAGCTGAACATATTCTTATCGAATACCAAATATAAAAACCTATGTTATAGAAGAATAGAGTTGTTATTTTTATATATGGTTAATATTAACCATACATTTAGTTATTATTCTAAGAATGTACTAAAGCCAAAAACTGCATCTTGAAAAGAGATCTTAGGGAAACTCCTTTAATGGTAGTCAAAATATTATTTTGACAAATTATCTGAATGGAAATAATATTTATAAATATTCCAGTGTTTAAAATATTTCATTATATTAATTCACGGTAGTAATTTTCATTATTGATCAATAAATATTTTATTAAACCAAGAGAAACAGCTGCTTATTCCTATCTTTCTACGCTCTCTGATATGGAGGGTAGCACCCCAGCGCTGAGTCCAGAAACATGGCGTAAACTCTGTTTTGGACTCTCATTTCTCCTAGTGCCACCCACCTGATTACCAAAGTGCATTGTGCCTATGATCTAACTATCGTTTCCTCTTCTCTGCCTGAAAAACTCCCCCTTTACCTTCACAGTTCTATGTAGCCCAACCTTTCTCTCCCAGACAGACGTAGGTCTTCCTAACATCTATTATGCCTTCGTCATATTTCTATTATAGCATATTATTATATTATCATATTCTTATTTGAACCCCTCCTCCTTTAGGAATGGGGTAGATCAGAGTCATTTTGGGTTAGATAAGACCGATGGGGCAAACCCAAGCCAACATCCACAAGAGGGAGCCATAAATCAAAAATCAAAGATCAGAAACAAGCCCTAGAAGCACGGTGTCAGATTAAAATGGTACCTGGAAGACGTTGCTGAGACACGGGAAATGGAGGAAAGGATAGAAATCAGAGCAGGTTAGCAAAGGAAGAGGATCCAGGATGATTGCCGCGACCACTGCTAGGTCAGAGGCGAACACTTACCTGGGAGAGTTATGGTACACGGGGAACATTAAGGTGTGTATAGAGCCAAGTGAAGGCACTCAGTCAGGGATGTTGTTTATGTGCCAAATGCATGTACGCTACTGGGACCATAGAGGTCTGACCTCCTGTCCCAGGTAAGGAGAAACCAGGGCTTTGGTTCAGCTGGGATTCCAGAGCTGTGAGAAGGTGGGTGAGTCAGTGGTGAGCTGGTTGCTGTGGGATGAGAATAGAGGGTAACTGAGTCTATGGTTCAGGACCCAAGAAAAGGGTGGAAGGAGCCCAGGAGGCTCCCAAGTGCTCATGAACTTATTCAATAAATATACAGTAAGTGTCCAGTGGGTGCCAAGCCCCATGCCAGTCTCTTAGTCAGCCTGGCTGCCGTAACAATATACCAAAGACTGGGTGGCTTAAACAACAGGAATCTATTTCTCACAGGTCTGGAAACTGGTGCCAGCAGAAATGGTGTCTGGTGAGAACTCTCTCCTTGGGTTGCAGATGTCCACCTTCTCGTTGTGTCCTCCACTGCCTTTCCTCAGTGCAGGCAGGTGGACAGAGAGACGGAGAAGGCAAGCTGTCTTGTGTCTCTTCTTATAAGGGCACTAATGCCATCGTGAGAATCTACCCTCATGACCTCATCTAAACCCATTTCCCTTCCAATGGCCTCATCTCAAACACCATCAAACTGGGTCTTAGGGCTTCAACAGATGGATTTTGGGAGATAATTTTGTGCACAGCAGGGGTGCCATGACATTCATGGTAGAGGATGATCCTTGACAAGTGACAGAATGTCACAGAAAGGAAAAACAGAGTTTTCAGGGGAATGTATTTCAGAGGATGCTAAAGTAGTCATCAAGTTTAAGGAAATGACGGAAGACAAGAATGGGACCCAAACCAGGGTGAGGAGCAGTCCATGAACTGATAGGAAGAGCCAGTGACATTCAGGACACCAGCCTAGGAAGATGTACAGAGGTAGCAGCACCTAGGGGGAGGGGGAGGGTGTACTCTTCTGGGGGCTGAGCCCAAGGGGACAGCAGGTGAGGTGTTGAACCTGTTCAGAAGGGAGGTAAAGAGTCTTAGACACAAGTTCCCCTCCAGGCTATATAGCAAGCACGTAGCAGTTTAAATAAACATTAATTGAGTAACTTACTTAATATGATCGTACTGCTTTTAACGTTCAATTAATTAGGCTGATCTATGGGGCGTACTTTTTTTAAACCAGTAATTCCTATAAACTTCGGTCCTGGTTACCCAGTTAATAGATTATTGAGCTCCGTGTCTTTTTCTACTACCGTATTTCCCATCCTCTTTCTCTTGTCTCTCCCCGAACACCAAGAACTTTTTAAATCTTATAAACCAAAGAAGAGAAAGGGAATGAAGCTGAGAATCAAGTTGCATACTTTTGGGGAAATCAAAGCAAAAGACTTGATGTGGAAACAACTGACTGTTGATTTTCATTTGGCGATGTAATCCTCAGTCTGTACCACCAGCACAGTAAAAATTGATTAACCATTATTTCATTTTGCCAGTGGAGGGAGTGCCCAAGTCATTTGCAATTCATAGCTAAAGAAATGCTCTCTGGGTTCTTGTTGAAGCCTTGTTAAGGATGTTATATAACGGAGGAAGAAGCCTGGAGGGACAGGAAGGCCACTTGATGCTTTGCAGCACGTATCATCTCCCGCTCGCTGCCTTGCCAATGTGGGTGTGGGCACGTGGTCCTCCCCGGACTTGCTTCCGCTGGGCTTCTGCCTTCTCTGTCCTTGGCTGTGTTGCTGGGAATCTGTCAGTAGAGTCTCCTCACCATGAGGAAGTGCAATCGGGGTCAAGGCGGCTTGTTTTCTCTTCCCCTTCAATGGATTTACACTATAAACTGGTTTGTCCTGCCAAATGGAAGGAAATCCTCATTGTCTTTTCACACTTGAGTTTCCCTAACGCAAGCACTAGCTCAGGAGTGGTGATTAAGTCGAAAACTTATTTCAAGCACGTTTTGTTTGTTTTTTTCCTCGAATGATGATGAGATCAAGGCCTGTAGCTTTGAAACAGTTTGTGAGAATTTCTGGAAGGACACGGTGTTTATCAGGATTGATGATGGTGGTTTGAAGTTATTTTACTCCTTCTCAGTTCTGTTGTTCTCCAAGGACTTTAATGGTGTTGCCTGAAACTTCATTACAAAAACGCGTTAGTGATAAAACTTTCCAGATTAAGCCTCAGTTCACAATCTAGTCTGTGTCTAGTGATATTCGATTCCTCAAATGTTCTGCATTATTAAAAAGGAGTCTTCCAAGCTTGCAATAAATATTATCGGTTCTTCAGGCAATTGAAAGTATACCATATGTAATTTTAAGTGTAAAAATATTAGATCTCAAAGGAGCTACGATCAGAAAAATAGTAGCTAGAAAAACATTAGCCATAAAACTCAGAATTTTTAAATGGGGTGAAAAGGGCCTTAAAGATCAGTGAAATAGCCAATACAGTCCTGTCACTTTGCAGGTGAGGAAGCGAAGGCCACTCCAATGGCATGATCTGTACCTGGTGACGAAATTCATGCGTGGAGAAGCAGGACGAGGATACAGGTTTTCTATTCCTCAAAGTCAAAGGTTGTGCTATAGAAAATTCTAGCCCATTGCACCTCCTCCCTTCCAAAACTGCACACTGAGGAATACTTGTTTTGTATTAAAATTCCAAACTAGTATGTAGATTGGAGAATATGTCTCCATGTATTTCCTGAAACATTGGCAAACAGGTTTCTTTTTGTCAGTTTACTGTACTGCATTTTGCCTTTACTTTTGATTCAAAAGCTTAGCATCAAAGGAAGTCTGTGGAATTTTTTAAAAGATGGAGATTTCCTTTGTGTCTGAGACCTTTGAGCTTCCTCAGACCTTATGTTACCTTAGCTAGTTTTATTTTCCTTTGTTAAACTCCTTTCTTTTTATTGAACAAAGAAAGTGTGTTCATCACTTACTTCCTTGGCACTTGAAATCCTGTCTTGTTTAGCCATAAAAATCCAAATACTATTTAACAGCTAACAAGAGAAGAGATACAGTTGGAAAATTGTGTTAATTTTGCTAAATTTAGCAGTATTTCTTAGAAAAGCATAGGGAATATGAATTTTCTGATTGTGAGCTATACATCTGTTAGCACAGAATAATAACCACCACTTTTTCTAAACTCTACCATTAAGGTATCTACTCCCAATGTCCTTCCAAGTTCAGGGATGGTCATCCCCTTGGAAATTTTAAGGTAGAAAGTATGTATCAATTAAATTAAAAAAGATGAAAGAGAATCAGAGTGAAGATTTTACTTCTCCAGGCTGACTACAGTTCTAAAAAATGGAAATTATTAAGTAATTTTAATTCAAATCTATTTAGTATGCTTGAGAAGTTCATCAAAAATAACTGCTGATATATCACCCAACAAGTTCAAAGTACTTCCTACTTGGTAGAAAAAAAAAAGAGAGAGACCTTATGTTCTCTATAATCATGCGATCTGAAGAGGAGAAAAGGCTTTGATTTGTAGAATGTGTTTTTCTCCCCCAGAATTAAAAGGAGGAAAACCCCAAGCTGGTCAGTGGGAAAGTAATTGTTGTACTATTAGTATTCAATTTAGCTACAAACATTATTAATATACTTTATGTCCAAAGCAGTATCATTGGAATTGCTCTAGTGGATGAATAATTATTTTGCAATATAACCATGCATCTTACCAAAATACCTCCCTTATGTAATTCAAAAGTGAGCAAGTTGAAAAACAGTGACTCATAATCACCAGCTACTTCTAAAAATCCAGCGATAGGCATACCTATTATTCAGAGGTTAGTAATACCCTCTAGATCTCTCTTTTTATTATCCACCTTTGTCAGTCAACTCCCTTTACGGCTGATAAACTCCATAAAGCTTCTGAATGCTCTACAGCTCATCTCATAATAAAAGTTGACCACCTGACAGACAGGCCTGATTTTGTGAAAATATGTTAATCCCTCCATAAGTCCTCGATAACCTGAGTCAACAGTGAACACGTTAGCAAAATACAATTGCTGATTTATAAAGTTACTCCAGTTAGCCACTGAGCATGAGGCATCTTCTGGTTCTACCATTGTTTAAAGTTTCATTCAATTTGCTTGTCAGTAAGCTGAGTGGACATCAAAGATGAAGCAATGAAATCATGAGTTGATCTGTCCACCTAAAATAACTCCCATTATTTAAAAAAAACCACCACAATATTAATTCAATTTTTGATTTAATAATCCCTATCTAGATACTATGTAGTCCAACAATTAACAATCTTCAAACTATAAAAAAAATTACTAAAATGCTCTATATGAAACATTTTTATTGACCTTGGGGACAGTCTAAAGTCCTTAAAAGAACATTAAAAATCTCTAAAAAGGTAAGACAAACATATACTATCACCACTTCTACCAAATAAAAATATCATGCATTTATTTTCCCAAAACAAGATAATTAAATTGAAGACTGGGATAGCTGATCTAGATCCAAAAGTATCTTGCCTTGGCCCTCCCTTTAATGCCGGAGAAAACTGAGCTAGGTTAAGTGATTTAGATGTAAACACAGGTCACTGACTAGTGTGCGAACAAACTAGAAGCAGACTAAGGGTCACGTGAATTTCTCTCCCCTGCACTTTCCATGTAGGGCCAAGTCCACTATCATCCTCCTACCTCCCCTTTTAGGATCCTCTCCTCATAGCTCCTTGTTCCAACATCTTATTCTATGTTCTGGTCCTAAGGAGTCTGAATTTCTCAGTTCACCATGAAGTTTGGAAATAGTCTCTTAAGCCAGCGTGTGGTCTTAAACCAAAATTTGTGCCATGGCATATGAAGAGATGATGCCTAACGAAAGTGGTCTTGGATCAAATAGGTTTGGGAAATTCTAGGTTAGGCAAAGGCTTCTTTTCTGGAGAATTGTTTCAGGCCTCTAATATGGTGATGTGCTTTGTGTATCTTCAGAGGTGCATATCATAACTTAATTCGATATATCTTATTTATTCTTTATACGGAGCATATATCGCACATACTCTGATAAAATGAAGCACAAGTTGGGAAACACTGTGACAGAAGCTAATTCCTAACGAGCGTAGCTCTGATGTGTCTTTTCCAGAAATGTAGATACTTTTATTTTACATAATTATGAATGAAATGATCATTTTGAAAATTTGCAAAATACATACTAGTAGAAAAACTGATTTCTACTCATACTAGCCAAAGAGAGGAAGATGTCCAGAGTATTTGCATTTTAAAACCAGCTTTTGGAAGATTTAAAAGGCTTTAAGATGTGAAGAAATTACAATTTAAGGTGGCATTTCATGCACTGTAAGATGTGGTCCCAGTTACCATCAAATTGCTTCACCTGTGTATCTGCTTCCTTGCAAAGCTGATCCAGTAATAAAGACGCTCTTTATGGAGTGCTGCGTGTGAGGCTGTGCTAAGCACTTTACACTACTCACAACAGCCCTCTAAGGTAAAGCCTTTTAAAAGGCAAACCAAACTGGTGGAATTTCCAAGCCTACTCACCTCACTATGACACACCTTCCCCAGTCTACCCTAATTACCAAAGTTCTAATGTTTCAAACAGGTACTCTTTTTTCCTTCCATGCCACAGCTCCAGGAAGTGCCAGGATTTAAGTCAGGGTTCTGTCTCTATTTCAGAACCAGTTCACTCTCCCTCTGTGGGAAATGTTGAACTTCTGTAAAGTCGGCACTTTGATTTTGGCAACGGAGAACTAGGTCATACATTCGGCAGATTCCAGGGATGCAACCCAGTTGATTCCAGTTCCAGAGGGGCTCACATCCAGTGCTGGCTCACGGTGACCCCAGTAGTTCACTGTTGTCACAGGCTCTTCTTTGAGTCCAATGCTCTTCAAAGTGTGGTCCAAGGACCTTGCCACTCCCCAAATGGTTTGTTATGATTCTGTGATGAGGGGCTTGTTCCAGAAAGGAACAACCTTCTTTCTTGCAGCAACCTTATCTCATGGCAGATGGTTACCAACGGTTCACAGACTGGCTACTTAGAGCAGCACTGCTCTAACGGACTTGGTTAGGCAGTATTTCCTTATGATCCTAAGTGCTAGGTGGTAGACGAGAAAGAACATGGCCTTTGGGAGCATGCCACCTGGGTTCTCGGTGACAATTCTGATGCTTCCTGGCTATGTAACACTGGAGAATTTATGTAAACTCTGAATCTCAGTTTTCTCATCTGTAAAATGGAGGAATTAATTCTTCACAGGTAGGTTGCAAAAATTGAATCAGACAATGTTTTTAAAGTACCTAACATTGTTTTTTGCAAATTTTTCATTGCAGTTTTGGACTATGGTGAAGCAGAAAGAAAAGGGAAAGCAGTATGTTGATGGTAGGAAAAATAGAGACCCTTTAAAAAGCACAATTCTTAAAACTTCTGCAGGATAAAAAAATCATATATTTCACTTCTTGGGCTAAATCTCCTAGAGAAAGAAGTTAAGGATTAGAGAGAAATATTATCCTGTCTTTAATGATTTCTAAAAAGATACAGTGAGTATATAAACGCTAGTCTCTATTATCCCAAAGAACTGTTATTCCTTATTTCTTTGCTTCAGTACTGAATTAAATCTATTTAGAAACGCATGGGGACTTGTGACATATCGGAGTTAATCAGGATTCATCATACTTTTTTAGAAAAATTTAAATAGGCTCTAAAAAGAATAAAATAAGAATTAAATTACACTTGAGTAGCAGAGTTATTTCCAGATTCTACCGGTGGCCTCTTTGCACGATTGTCTTCTGATTGGTCCAAGCTTGACTCATAAAAATCTCTCATTGGTAATAAATATGAGGAGCGTCTTTCGAAAAGCAGAGTAAGTTCTTTTATATTCAAAAAGCTATGGATGTTGCTAAATAAATCTACCGGGAGAAGTTTTCAGATGACCTAGAGTTTGACTTTATGATGTGGGCAATTATATTTTGCTTTATTATAGCAACTGCTTGCTTGAAATTTTGCTTAAGTCTCCTGAGTTCATATTAGGGCTGCACTTCCAATATATTCTCAGAATTTATTATAGAATATATTTGTTACAGAATGTATTTCCTTACCACTGTGAACTTTGATGGAAGGATGAACAACATTGTTCATTTTTAGGTTAAAATCTTTAGATGGAAAGTGCAGTCTAAATAAAGAACGAAATAGAAAGCCAAAGAGAGAATAATAATTTTTATCATTTCATTCAATGAATGCCTATAATTTCAATTTAAAAAGAAAAATTCAATCTAATGCTAAATACATCTATTCAGCCAATGAGGAGAGACAAATACCATAAGAATAGACCTTTCTCAGTGTGCTTACATCAATTCTAACATGTCTCTAGAAATATTTTCTCAACCAGTAGAGGTGGAATATAATAAATTAAGCAACTTTACATAGAAAAATCTTTTGCCTAACACTGCATTTAACGCGAGTTGTTTTAGCACATTTTTCTCATTAAAAGAGAGATAAAAAAAAAAAAAAAAAAGGTCCTGTGCTGTACTGTCTTCATTCCTTTGTTCTGAGATTTCTCTGCAGGGTTTTCACACTCCCCAGCTGCCCACACTGCACATGAAAGGCACAGTAGAGAACTAAGCAAGCACCGGCTACATCAGACTACTGAATTTGCCTCAATTATCTAAAACTTCAGAAATGCATTATCTGTTCTGAATTACCTAAGCAGTTGCTTCCATTTCTCCCATTAACTTTGTAGTAGTGTATACATTGTTCTATAAATCTTTAAAATAGGACCTGCTGAGATTGCATTTAAAAAATAATCTTAAAAAACACAACTGCAGACTGCTGCTTTCCAGTCTGTAATGAGGGAGAGCAGTAACTTTCATCCCGGAAGAGTTGTGACAACGTCAACGTAAAACACTTATCTAGCATTTGGTCCGACAGACAAGCACAAATAAAAGACATTAGAATGTGCTAAATCACCACCAGGTCCGTAACAATAGAAAGCTGAGAAAAAACTTGTCAGAAGCTTATGGCCATGTTTTCACAGGGGTGAAGGAGCACAGAAAGGTTGTATTTCTCTTCATTTATCTTGAGCAAATGTTTGCTTTGGTCTATGTTTGCTTCCTCTC
Organism: Rhinolophus sinicus; assembly: GCF_036562045.2. Taxonomy (NCBI): domain Eukaryota; kingdom Metazoa; phylum Chordata; class Mammalia; order Chiroptera; family Rhinolophidae; genus Rhinolophus; species Rhinolophus sinicus. The sequence goes on along the minus strand of NC_133766.1, from coordinate 13,840,319 downwards.
TCATTTCCTGCTAAGGAAGACACACTCGGATCAGTCATGTCAATATTTAAGGAACTCATTTAGCAGCTGCATTGTCTCCACTTCCTGTAATCACTGAGCACTACTGGGTAGCTACTTTCCTCTTTGACAAGTTTTAAGCACAGTTATCCCCCTCTTTACACTCCTTTCTCACAACCGACCTGCACATTTTCATCAAACAACTGCTAATAATGGTGCATCAGTTCTGGAATTCTGCTTTGTCTGTGTTTCACACTCAGTGCTTCAAAGAAGCTGGAAGAAAGATAAAAAATTCATTCCAATCTACTGACCTTCTGAATCAGAGTTCTCAAGTGAGAAACCCTGGGCATCTGCATTTTCTTATACTTTTGATAATTTCCTTTTCTTATTTGGAACGCTTATTAATCAAATAGTGGATATTCTGGATTGGGTCTGATCTTATTTCTTTCCTGGGGTCCCTTTATTTTTTCTGTCTTTTTGCTCTCCTTTCCAGGATATGCCTCAATGTTATCTTCCAACCTTTACACTGAGTATTTAATTTTTGACAAAATATTTTTAATTTCCAAGATTGCTTTAATGTTCTCTTAATTTTTCTTTTCTCATTAAGCTCTGTGTTTTTTTTTTAAACAGATGCAACATTTCTTTCCTCTCCAAGCATGTAAAAATTATAGTTCCTTTGAAGTTTTCTCTCCATGTGTTATTTCCATTTCCTGAGTTTCTTTTTTCTTCCTTTGTCATGAGGTCTTTCTTGGATATTGGAAGCTTTCTTCAAATATCTGCCAATCCTTAGTTGTCCACTCGTATTTAATATGGGAACATTATGTAGTTGACTGGAAGCCAGAGCCAGGAGTGGTTAAGACAAGCAAAATGCCTGGGACACAAAATTTAAAGGGGCACACGTGCACTCAAAGTTGTGCAAGTGCAACGTCAGTGGTAAGCACCGCGAGTAAGGGCTTCTTTAAGTCTCCCGCTTGCTTCGCTGCTGGAAGCTGTGTGCATGAGTGGGCCTGCAGAGTTGTAGGAGTTGGCACAGTGTAGAGAGTTGCAGGGGGTTAATCAAATTGTCTGTCAGGGGCCCCCAGGGTCTGTGTCTGCAAATGTTTTCTCTGGGGAAGTTTAGGCTTTCCAGCAAAGGACCCTCAGCCTGTCTAAAGAAACATGAGCCTGCCTGGCGTTCTGGAGCTGTCTGAGGGAAAGGGGACTCACCACTCAGTATGCAAACTTTCAATACTCCCGTTTTCAGCTTAGCATTCGCTCTCATTCTTCTCTTGGGGGCTCAAGTCCAGAGCTTTCCTAGCTCAGTTTCTCAGGACAAAACCAACTTCTCCTGAGAGAATGGGAAACATGTGGTTGTCTGACTGTGATGGGTCTGACAGGAAGCAGGGAGGCCTTGACATTCCTTATCCAGACTTTCCAACCATCCTGTTCCCAGCTTCCAGCCTCGCCCTTACCGTCCATGGTACCTGGAGCCTGTAAATCCTGTAATGGCATTTGTGTACTCACACACACACACACACACACACACGCACATCTACCCCATACACTGACTGGTTCACCTTCCTCCCCTGTGATGAGTCATTTGCCGTTGCTTCAACCACTATCTGTCTCTGGGTCGTAAATGTTGCCTCACCCCTTCAAACCGGTATACATGCTTTTCTTTCTTATTTTCCTTACTTGGAGTAAATTTTAAAAGAAGAGGGGCTAGAGATGTTTTCACCCTCCCATCTTCACCCCTATGTTTTAAAAGATACCATTCAAAAAAAAAAAAGAGAGAGAGAGAAAGAGTTGTCTTTTAAACGTTTAACTGAAAATTATTTCCCAGATCAATCACCTTCGCGAGTGACTTCTTTTTAGCAATTCAGTGGATCTGAAGACAAGGGAATAGATTCTGTAAACCACACTTCCAACACTTGTTTCCCTTCTAAACTTCTATTCAACCAAGAATTACACAGTACTTAGTATTGGCCACAGACTATGCTAGTCTTTAAGGTTGAAAAAGTAACTAAGAGAGGTTTCTGCTTTGAATAACTTTGTCCTCTCTAGGGGGACACAAGCACATAAAAAAATAAGGATGAAAAACAGTTAAGGTCTTGCGTAGAACTAAGAAAAGGGTAGATAGAGTTCGCAAAGGACGCAGGGTGAGGAGGTCAAGGATAGAGACGGATCATGAAAGGCAAGTGGGTGTGCACTGGGGCCAGTCCCGGGGGGTGGAGGGGGCAATCCTGGGCAGATGGTATAGCGGGAACTCAACAAAACAGAAGTGCCAAGAGCTGGACAAATTCAAGAGACTTCCATCCGTTTTGTACAGAACAGCCAGAGCAGACAAGTACAGACTAGTGAAGATAAAGAAGGAGAATGCAGTGAAGGCTCGAATCCCCACCCCCACGATTCCCAACTCCCCACATTCAAGCCCATTGCCATGCGACATCACAATTCCTCTCATTAAATAGGCAGAATCTGATTCCTAAACCCTGAGTCTGAGCCAGTCTTATGACCTCCTTTGGCCAATAAAATTCAGCAGACATGATAGTGTGTCAATTCTGAGCGTAGACCTCAAGACACCTCGTCTGTTTCTGCTTATGCTTTCTCTTGCACCTCTGTCATCCCCATAAACCATGCCCGGGCTAGCCTGCTGGAAGACAAGGGAGACATGGTCCGAGCTAAGCTGTTCCAGTTAGTCCAGCTAAGTCCACCCAAGACCAGGCAGAGCCAGCAAATCCCCAAACACAAGAGCAATTCCAGCCAAGCTCAAGAGAGCAACCCAGACAACCCCTCCAGACAAGAGAGCAATGAATGTTTCCTAAGGATGTCTCTGAGATTTTGTGGTTGCTTGATACACATTATTGTAGCATTAGACAACTGATACAGAGAAGTGGTCATCAGACAGATGTGAAGGGTTTTTTTTTAACAATACACTAAGAGATTTACTTTTATGCTTGTGAAATGGAAACCCCTAAAAGGTGTTGAAAGGGGAGTGACATTATTTGATTTGCATTTTGGAAGACTAACTCTGGCTGCAAAGTTTGAGTTAAAATTGAAATCTCTTGCAATTGTTCTGGAAAGAGATTGTGAATCCTAAATAAAGGCAACATCAGTGGGGACCGTAAGGAGAAGACAAATACCATAGACGTCAAAAGCGTAGACAATACAGCATACGGTAGCTGCTTGGTTGAGAAAAGAAAAGGAGACGTAAGGTTCTAGCATGTACCACAGGTATGGGTGTGTGACGCCATGAAATGAACTAGAGCTGGGTTCTGGGAAGAAATATAATAAGTTTAGTTTTACTACATTAAGTTTAGTTTTGCTATATTAGGTAGATGTTTGGCCGTCAGTTTTAGGTGCAGGTCTGGAGGTCAGGGCTCAGCCCAGGATTTTTGATAGCAATCTGAATTTTGAAAACCACACCATACAAATGGTTAAATAGAGTCATGAGAGGGGATGGAATCACCCAGGGGGACAGTATAATGAGAAGAGGGCCGAGGATGCGCAGGGCACTGGGGTGAACAATGTTTAAGCTTCTTGCTGAAGATGAAGGGCCAGCAAAGAGAGAGGGGACAGAAATACAAGGCTAATCAGGTATGTCAAAGTCAGAGAACATTTCAAAAAGAGAAGGATAAACGGTATCTGGTTGGTGTGAGTTGCATCTCTCCCATTTGATAGACACATGTCCACCAAAATTTTAGAACTGGAAAGGGACTGAAAGGTCAAGAACTCAACACTGCAGGTATCTACAGATGCAGACATCTACAAAGGTATTTTTCAAACTACATAAGTAATTTTAACGGTGTGGAGCCCTGCCACTCTGACAGCAAAGTGAAAAGTGAAAGTGTTTCTGAAAATATTGAAAAGAACTATTTCACTAACTAGCATCATTTTGAACTCCCACGAGATTTAAGAGAGCAAAGGAGAATTATTCGTAACACTCATAGTAAGCTCTTTTCTTTCTGATGTCAGGTAGCTTTCTCTAGAGAACGCTAGAGCAGGTGTTTGGTGAACATAAAGGTCATCTCTCCAGCGCAGGGCACTCCGGGTTTCTGATTATTTATAACTTGTCATTTGCATCAGCTGATTTAAAAACAAGCTAGGAGGCATTTAGGCCAAATGTGCAGGGACACCGAGGAGACTGCATTTTTCGTTGTTGTTTTTATCTTCTGATATAGTACCTCCATTTGAATCTTGCCCTTCTACAGGTCAGAGACTAAACATAGTTAAATTAGTCTACTGTGTTAGGATTGTTTTGTTTGGTTTAATGAATACTCCTGAATGTTTTATTTCCTGAGCCCCTTGTAAAGGAATGTGAAATTAACATTCCCAGAATATAAGGAACTCCATCTGCGTGTTTAAAAGTCTTTCAAATTGGGGATTTCTTGAACGATGCCATCTGAGTTGTACTGCTGTCATTGTAGTCTCGTTTGTACAGTTTTCACCAACACAGTACATTTTAGGGGATGGGACTCTTCAGTTTAGGCCTCCTACCTTAAGGAAGCTTCTTGAAGGAGACTACAGCAGCTGCTCTAACCACCGGAGGGGGCCATTTCATCAATTTCAAGACTGACTATAATTAAGCAAAACTATTTTTGGTACCAGCAGGCTTCTCACCTGGTGAAAAGGACTTGCTCACCAGTTTCAAATCAGAAGAGCCAGGACCCTCCATTGGTTGGGGCTTGCATTGAGAGAATGCCTCAAATTTGACCACCCCTGTAAGGACGGGAGAATTCTGGCAGGAGGGACCCACAAACAACTCATTCGCACCCCAACAGCTGTTGCCATCCTATAACAGGCTTTGTCCATGAGGAAGTACATGCTCTTTGTTCTCTCATAGACAAAGGAACATTTACTAAGCTGCAACACTAAAAACAGTCTTCATGTAAAATGTTCCTAAAAGAGAAGCTCACAAAACTTATAGGCTGGTGGAGAGAGAGTCTATTTTAAATGTACTTGTATTATTTCACCAGCACCATTCCTGGAAATGGTGGTTAAGAACAGGGACTTTTTATAATCGTTAAAATATATATATATATAATATCTGTACCTGTTTCAGTGGCCAAGAAAAGCCCACCTCAAACTAGCTTAATGAGGACACACAGCAATTTCAGGCAAAGCAGAATGCTCCCTTTGGGAATGGCTGGCTTCAGAATGTAATGTCTTGAGGGCGTGGTTGCTCCATCTCTTGGCTCTGCTTTCCCATGCAATGACTTCGTGGTCAGGTAGGTCCTCTTCTCAGGGTAGCAGGCTGGCCTGGTTAGCCCCAGGTTTGAAAAGCTTACACTTAAAAGAGTTCCTCTTTTCCAAAAACTCCAGCAAAAGTCTAGGCCCTGACAAGGCTCAGTCCCCCTTGGGATACGTGCCCACCTGTCATCAGTCACTGTGGACACACCCAAGCAATAGCGATCACCCCACAAAGCTTACGGGGAGAGAGGGGAAGTGGTGTGGATGCATGGAGTTAGAATAAGGAAGGGATGGTCTCCAAAAAGGAAAAAAATAAAGGCAAAAAGAAGAGGGAAGGGATGCTAGACATACACAAATCCCTTTTGTCTTAAAAACAACTATAAAAATAGTAGCTAAAAGAAATAATAAGAGTAATAACAATGATCGTGATGGTAGTGTTTTTGAGACCTAATTAGATGATGACATAGATAAAGATAAGGCTATTGCTTTCTCAGCACATAATCTACTGTTCTTTGTACACTTGATTTGGTTTACTTCGCTGCAAACTTGGATATAAATGATGGCAGTGCTTTATGATATTTTTTAACATTCAATATTATTTTACATTAATTTCAGGTGTAGTGTACAATGGTTAGACATTTGTACAATTTAAGGAGTGATCCCCTGACTAGTCTAGTACCCACCTGGCACTATGCACAGTCAACACCATATTACTGACTCTATCTCCCTGTGCTCCACTTTACATACCCATGACTATTTTCTACCTACCAATTTGAGTGTTGTACAGTTATTAATAAGAAATAATCAAAGGTGAGGAAAGAGTATTCAGTGACTTAAGAAAACTCACATGTTGGCATTTTGTGTTCTAGGAAATGGGTAGGATTTTACTTTATAGAATTTTGGGTCCATAGCACAAAATTTGACACAAAGTCATGCTTTGTATTGTCCCCTGTATATTTTTCATGGTACACCTCCCTTTTCACCTCTCCCCTCTTGCAGTTTATATTCAGTGACTCTCAACTAACTGTGCAGCTTTTTGGACATGCCACGCTTTCTCTCCTCTTTGCAGAAACCACTTCTTGAATATGGAACGAGACCCTACACTCTGCCACATCTTTCCTCACATCTACTCTCCATGTGGCTGCCTCCCACTCGCCCCACTGAGCTGCTGTCTCCCCGGAAGAGCTTTCCATGCCCCTAAAAGTCAGGACAAGTGCCCCCTATCACTTTCCAGAGCCTCTTCAGCAGTCCAGATCGGCATTTTATTTGTGAATATTATCAACGCAAAATCTTCAACAAGCCTTTGATCGACTTAGCAAGTTAAAAATAACTCACAGGAAAAAAATTAGAGAGCAATGTAATCCTAAATGGCATTGTACTGTCTAAAACTACATGAGGAGTTCAGCAAAAGGGAAAACTGAGAAAAGTTTCAGGGAACGGAGTGGTTTATTCATCTCTGTGCTCAGTACCTAGAACAGACAGAATACCTGATGTCAGTACCTAGACAAAGAGAATAATTTGGAGGAATGGAGGGAGGAGGCGGGGGGGGGGGGGGAGAGCATCTTACAGTCCTAAGGATGAACTAAATTTGCACACACAGGGCTAAGTAGATTATTATCGTATCTAGTTTGAATCTCTCATCAAACTGTAGGAATCACACAATCCTTCCTTTCAGGTAGCAGTAACGAAGCACCTTAAAAAAGAGAATAGAAAAAAAAAAGATAAGAGACATGGTGGTTTGAAGCAGTGACCGTTTGGGAAGTAAGATGAAACATATCTACAGACAGTTTTATAGTTTTACACTCTTATTTCTAGAATGTCTCAGAATAAACATATCACACCAAACTCGGAGGTTTTCTGCAGTGGATTCTGTTTGAAAGTATTGTTTTGAATCAAGTCAGACGCTTTCAAGTTTGATCAAGGACTGAGAAATCGTACAGCTCTTACCCAAGTGGCCTCGCTCAGACAAATCTGGGATGTATTTCCTATGAAACAGAAAACAATGCATTGGTGGCATGAACCTAATAAATTATAAAGAATTTGAGGTGATCTATTGTTTATCAAACCATTGGTCTGTGTGCATGGGTTGTAATGAAACAATCACTCCACAGGAACTTAATACACTCTGGGAACGACCTCCGAGTGTTGTACCCAGGGAAACTAATCACGAAACTTGAAGCAACTCTGTAAGAGGAACAGGAAAACAGCCCAAGCTGTTATCTTTTATTGAGTCTACTTTCTCATAGAGAATCCTGAGAAAACAAAAGACATCTTGTTTGAAGTGTTTCTGCCTTCTTCAAGTTTGAGAGAAAAACAAAAAAACACCTCTTTGAAGTACTTACAAATTAAACATTACTGAAGATTATTTCTTCCTTCATACTTGCAATATTTACTAATTCTGTATTTGGACAGTTTTGCCATTCAAAAAATATTTATTTAATTAGCATCTACTTGCACCTGGAGCTAAGCACTGCAAGGGATACAAGAGACATAAAGTTGCACCAACATCACCTGGGAACTGGTCGGAAATGCAGATTCCCAGGTTTTCCCCCAACCCTAATAAATCAGAGAGAATCTGTATTTCAGCAAGAGCCACAGGTGATATGTATGTGCTTGAAAGTCTGAGAAGCAACGTGATGGCTGTACCTTGGAATCACATGGTTTCATTTTGTTTTTGTTTATTTGTTTGTTTTTAATGCTGCTGTCTAGACCCAGTCCCATAGATCCCTATTTAATTTGCATGGGGTACACCCTGGGCATCAGGATTTTTCTGAAAATTCCAGGTGATTCTAATGTGCAACAGTTTGAGAACCACTGCTCCAGAGTCACTGCCCGGGTAATTTTGATCTTTGTGCAACCTGAGGCATTTGCTAAAATGCAGATTCTGATTCTTTGGGTGCGGGGTGTGTGTGTGCAAATCTTGATAATCTATATTTCTAACCAGTTACTAGGTGATGTTGATGGGATTTTATTTCTCTTATATCTTCTCCATAATACATAGCTGCAGGCTCAAGTACCCGTAGATGCTAATTAAATAATTTTTCAAGGGCTCACTTATTTTTTTGTCCAATATAAAGATAATTGCATTTTATACCTATTTTTCATACGTGTGGTAGTTTTTGGTTTGTTTGTGTTCTTGTTTGTTTGTTTGTTTTTCAAGTAATGGCTGCACAAACTCAAAGCCCTAAGGAACAATAAGAAGGAAAATTAATGTTAAATGTTAGCAGCCTGTTATGGATTGAATTGTGTCCTTCCAAGACATGGTGAAGTCCTAACCTCCAGAACCTCAGACTTATTTGAAAACAGATGTAATTAGTTAAGTAAAAATGAGGTCCTACTTGAACAGGGTGGACCCTTAATCCAACATGACTTGTTTTCTTATAAGAAGAGACAGACGGCACACAGGGCCATGTGACGATGGAGGCAGTGACTGCAGTGAAGCACTGATAAGCCAAGGATTGCTGGCAACCAGCGGAAGCTAGAAAGAAACAAGGAAGGATCCTTCCCTGGAGCCCTGGAGGGAACACAGCCCTGCTGACACCATGACTTCACTTGACCAGAGCCAAAGGCCAAGAAGTGATGACACCTTGATTTCAAACCTCTGGCCTCCAGAACTATGAGAGAATTAAGTTCTATTGTTTTAAGCCACCAGTTTGGAGTAATTTGTCACAGTAGCCCTAATGAATGGATACATAGCCTTTCTCCTTAATACTTATTGCATAGGCCAAAGATTTTTGTTTTGTTTTGTTTGCATCTCGGACATGTGGGTTACTGCTTATTTTCAAAAACTAAATTGATCTGCCAATGGCTGCTTCAAATTTGGCTCATCATTTACTATCATATACAACAAGGAAAGGAATGATACAGAAGAGAAGTAAGTGCATGGAAAACATTCTACTGAAGCTGAAAATGAAGGAAAGGGGAAGACGTAAAACTCAAGAAAAGACACAAAGACTATACAGACACTCATAGCGTTTACTATAAATAAAAGGAAATATATTGCATTCTGATCATACTGATCTAGATGTAAAACCCCACATCTGTGTGATTTTAGAGGAATCATACAATATTCATGAATCTACAATGAGAACACCAGTGAGAACACTTTCCCATCGAGGTCGGTGTAAGCACTGTAAAGGGTTCGGCAACCTGTCGAAAACATTCAGCAAATAGTAACTATTCTTATCAGAAGACAGAAGGAAGAGCATTGAGCATAATTTAAGAAGCTCCCCTCCAGCCCCCCTTTCATCCATTACAACATCAATATGTTTTTATCAGTTCAGCTAAATGTCACCTTAAGTCCAACTTAGGAGAGAAAAATATGGAATTAATTCAATAAAAACAATGGTCGCAACAGCAGCATAGAAAAAGGAACCCTGGAGCTATGGGTGGCCACTGTGGTTAGGCCCGAAATATAGGGTACGTGTGAGTGGCCACTGTGGGAGAAAAAGGTTTTCAAAGGGAAGCCAGGATGGGTGGGTGGTCAGTGGCACTGAGAACAAACTTACCTTCACAATTTTCCCATGGGTCCAGCTTGAGTAAATAAAATGGCTTTCCTTTCAGTGTATTAAAAACATATCTGATCTTATTTCTAAATCCTTTCTCATAAGTGTGTCTGAATAAAGACTACAACTGATGATGAAAACTTTATTATGGCTATAATACAGAAAAAAAGAAATAAACATCACTTTAACCTTCATTTATTATTGAACTTCAGAATGAGAATAAACTAAGTCCAAATTTAAAATATGTTTAAACCAAGTAAAACTCAGTACAAGTCAGCATATCTGGTATTGTAAATGTTCATTGGACAAGAAGAGAGAAAAAAAAGTAGGGAAGTTTATTCTACTGGAGACAAAAATGAGAAGTTTATTTTCAATAGGATACCACATAATCTGTCCTAGTTTTGTTTTCTTTTTGTCAGAAAAACTTCTAAACTACCACCAAGAGGACAAATAATTATATAATTTACTTTAGCCTGCAAAGTTAGTCTAGAATTCTTTTATTTCCTGGGTAATAGGAAGAAGGAAGTCTATGTACTAGATTAGGGAGAAATTTCTTTTCTTGAGACATTTTCTCATACCACTATACTGACAGGGTCTCCAAAGCCCCTTTCATGTATTTAAAGACTATCCCTTTGTATAAAGCTAGCTACTCACTTCCCCAATAATCTCAATGCCCTAATCACATTTCAAATTGGGACATCATGACACCGAGAAGCAGAGACCCTGGTGGTTCCACTATATTGATGGCAGAGGAAACCCCGAATGAAATCCAGTTTGCAAGGGTAGTGGTGCCACCTGCATCCTATACCCCACAGGATCCAGAGGTCACCAACAGTTGCAGCAGCCAACCTCATGGGATTGGTTGGGAAATGAGATGCTTTCTGCTGCCCAGCATCCCCTGTTCCCAACCATTTTCTGATCCTGGTTCTCCAGCCTTCCTGGAGACTTGTGAGCCGCCTGGTGTCCTCTAAATCTCTTCTGTGCCTCAATCATCCAAGGTTCACTTCTGTACCCATAACTAAGAATCTGCTGAGTTCAGTTGGGCTTCATTACTAATCAGTAAACTGACAGTCCCACCTAAATACTCCGGGGGGGGGGGTTAATTAGATTATCTGTTTATAAACATGACCATTTTTGACTATACGTCTAAACTCCCTTCTTGTTCTAAAACCTTTGCATCCCATTAGAGCAGTTTCAGTGAGGGCTGTAAGTATTATGTTAACCCAATACCTGTGCTTCTCATTCATTTATCAACAGACATGTATGTGTATCTTCTAGACGACAGATCAGACACCACAGTTTTTCCAGTGTGGCTTATGAGGCATGAAAATTAAGTTCGCAAACTCATCCTAGAAAAAGTGCTACATACCTCATTGCTGAGTATCACTATGGTCACCTTCAAAGTACTCCCCTTGGGAAACTGCACTGATACCAGTGTCTAGTCCACCCTTCAAAGCAATTTTGGAACTGTTTTTCTGGAATGACCATCAGAGCTGTCATCGTATTACACTTGATGTCCTGAATGTCATCAAAATGTCTTCCTTTCAATATTTCCTTTATCTTCAGGTAAAGAAAGAAGTCATTTGGGGCCAGATCAGGTGAGTGGGGGGGGGTGGGGTGTGTTCCAATACAATTACTTACTGGCTAAAAACCAGTTATTGTTTACTGGCTAAAAACTCCATCACAGACAGTGCCATATGAGCTGGTGCATTGTCATGATGCAAGAGCCATGAATTGTTGGCAAAAAGTTCAGGTCGTCTAACTTTTTCACACAACCTTTTCAGCACTTCTAAATAGTCAACTTGGTTAACTGTTTGTCCAGTTGGTGCAAATTCATAATGAATAATCCCTCTGATAACAAAAAAAAGTTTAGCAACATGGTTGCAACAAGTTCGCAAACTTAATTGTCAGACCTTTGTATGTCTTCTGAGAACCCTAGTTTTGTTTTCTTTTTGTAAGGGAGTTCTGGACTTTTGATGATATATATTCTATTAGGGCCAACACTGAGAATTATATAAGCTCTACTGCCCATCAGTGGACTGTATCTCATAGACCTAAGACTGTGTCACTGAGCAGAGGAAGAAAAGACATTCTTTGGACCTGATTTAATCATGAGCTGTAGAGCTATTTGGTAAAGTGCCCTCATGGGAGTTCAGTATGCTTAGGTGTGTTTCCTTATTATTCCTGACTGTCACATGAATCAGAAGAAGTCATTCTTGTCCAAGAGAGGATGGCAGTGGAAATTCAGTTGCACAGTTGCCGGGGTGCTTTTAAAAGCAGTTATGTGAAAAGAAAATTCAAAGAAAACTAAATTGCACAGGGCTGGTTACCTGCCATCAGGCTGGCTGTGGTTATCTTGTTTCCCTAGTCTTTACTGCGAACAAAGAGCTCATGTATTTTGGCACTTACTGGAAAAAGACACCTATTTGCTTTTCACTTACACATAAGCTTATCTCCTCCAGATGAGATTCAAATAGGTTAGCATAAAATCATTGCCCTTTCTTCTATTTCTATAATCTAGACACCATTCAGTGGATCTAAGAGCAATTCCTGAGCAGTTTGACATTGAGAGGATACCTTTGAAGGGTTATTATGAGGACCAAGCTATTCTCCAAGTTTCATGGGAAGTGAGAGTTACACTCTGTGACCTGTAATGAATTCCAAGAAACTTCAAGAAGACAGAATCCATGCATTCTAAATAGCACATTTTCCCAAGCATTTTGGTTTGTAGAAAGGAATCTCATTCATTTAAAAAATGCAACACCCCTTTTTTTAATTTTTGCTTTAAAAAGAGGTAGGAGAAAGCATGTGCAATACAACATGCTGATTTATTATGAGTCGCATCCCCAGATTCTAAAGAACAAAATGCCTAGATTTACATGACAATCAGTGACCAGCTAGTGCACATCAAACAATGCCATGTCCATTTTATTTCTGCGAGTCTTTCTTATAGCCAGACATAAATCTGCAGCTATGTTCAAGCTTTATGACATGAAGAACAACATCTACAGTTAGGATTTGAAGTCTTTTAAGGTCTGGACTTCAAACCATAAATACTTCTGGGAAGAAGAGCTTGGCAGCCACTGCAGCTCACCCCTTCTGGAGACTCTGGGAGTGGAGTGCCAGGAGTGCAGAGAGACAGAAATTAGGGACAGAGGAGAGGTGATTAAGTTGCCTGCCATTCCCTGTTACCTCTGGTGATCAGCATCCAAAAGCTTTTTTAATTGACCTTCTGTCTACCTGAGTGAATCTAACAAAGATCCAAAAAATAGAAAGGAAGAAGGGCTTACGTGAGAGTGACTCACAGAATTTACTAGTTATCTCAAAACTCAGCGTACAGAAAATGCAAAATGAATAGCAGTTAAAATTGAACAGAAGAACACCAAAATAAAGTAAATATCTTCGGCCTAGGAGACTTAATTTACAACCAAGCAGGAATCTGTAAAGTTATTAGGTACTTGAATATCTGGGTCAATAACTCTTTGACTATATTTACCATTTATCTGGATAGAAGCCGCACCAACCTTTCTATAATTCTGCAGTAATAAGTGGCTATGTCCCAGCCCGCTGCTCTTAGGCTATGCTCTCTGCATTGTTGCTTATGATTTTCTACTATATTGATGATCTACCCAGACATTTCTTCACATAGGCCATTGTGAAACGAATGGCCAAGATTAGTAGTTTAGTCTAGGGGTATGAAAAATATCTGGTTTTATTTTATGGCACCAATTTGTGATGTTAGAATCATCCTCAGCAACAATCATAAGGCTTCAAAATGCAGTGGAAAAAAATATGGGTTCTGTATCAGGCAGACTTGGGCTTGCATCCCAGTCTCACCATTAATTAACTTCTCTCTCTCTCTCTCTCTCTCTCTCTCTCTCTCTCTCTTCCCCCCTCTACCACAATGGTGTGGTAGGCAGCCTCTAAGATGGCCGTCAATGATGGCCTCCGGTATTTATACCCTTGTGTAGTCTTCTTCCCTTGCCAGTTGGTTGCATCTAGTGTATTGCTTCTAATGAATAGAACACAGACTATGGCAAAAGTGTTGAGATATCACTTGCCAGATCAGGTAACGGACGTAATTCTCATATCCCCCCTCTCTCTTAGCCTCTCTGTCTATGACCAATAGCCAGTGGAAATCTGAGGCCTGCCAATAGCCATGTGCAGTGGAAGCACAATTTACTGGCAGCGTGGATGTGTACCCTCTTCTAGTTGATTCTTGAGGTGACTGCAGTGTCAGCTGGCCCCTTGGGTGCAGCCTTGTGAGGGACAGGAGCCAGCTAAACCATGCCTGGATTTCTAACCCACAGAAATTATTGGTTTAAATAAATGTGTGTTGTTTTAAGCTGCTAAATTTGGGGAGGTTTTGTTACACAGCAATAGATAACTAATACAAATGGAAATAATAACACCTCCATTCCAGGGCTGCTGTGAGGGTTAGAGATGGTGTGTGCATCATGTTTGCCACACAGCCTCTTCTCCTTAAATGGTAGCTCGGACCATTACCAAGTGCCCACTCTATATGGGGAACTACTCTCTGCATCACTTACATGTATACATTTTGTAATGCAACATGAGTTAGAGGGAAAAATATATATATAATCAGTAAATCTGGAATCCATTAAAGGTGCAAAACAGGCTTCTTTTATAGGGCAGATGGAAATAGTCTGCATTCCAGAAAATTTGCTCTGCTGTCAGTTTTCTTTAATTTGCAGATTTATAAAACAGGTCAAAGACAAAGAAAGACACAGAACACTACAGAATCAGGTAACTCTGCAGCATATACTAGACAATGCAAAACACTGTGCTGAAAGGACACCTAGTAATATTTTTGCCCATTTCAATGTCTTTTACAATTTTTTCTGACATATTCATCAAACCACTTCCTAATCATCACTCCTTACAATCCTGGTCCAGGCACTGAAGAGTCTCTAGAGGCTTAAGTTAAATGGAAAATGGTTATTTTTTTAAAGGTAATTCTCATTTCAATGTATTTGATCAAATCAATGCCATTTGATTCTCCAACTTATGAACTGTAAATTTCCTAACAATAAAACAAAAATCTGTTCACTGTTTTGTTTTGTTTTTCTGGAGAAGGGTTTACAATTCCAGGTTATTTGAAAGAGAAATGTTTTCAAAGGAGTAGCATGTGTATATACATTCAAAACTAAAGAGACTTAAAAACTAAAGAGACTAAAACCTTTAAATTTAATCGAACAATTGTTGATTTTTAGAGAACTATTTTAAAGGTATAATCTGGAGAAATTTATGAATAGAACAAAATCATCATCAAAGAAGCTGAGGGCATACTAACAAGATTGCCTGAGTTTGAAAGAGAAAGGAGAGAAGACAGAATAAAAAATTTTAAAATGATTCTGGGAATGGGAGCAAACATACAAATCCTGGGATCATGGAATATGAGGGCAACCCTTGAAGCCTGCTGCCCCATGCTCCCAAAGCCAATCCATTATCCATACCACAAAAAGGGTGATCATCATCAAAAACTAACAAAATCGTGCCTCTTCCCTGCCTCAAGTACCCTCAATGGCTGCCCATTATCTGAAGGATCAATACACACTTCTTAACTTAATATACAAAGTTCCTCTCAAATCTCATTTTGTGTCATTCCTTAACAAATATCCTTTATTCCAGCCATGAATGATTCCCAACTTGAAATCACCTTCAGACCTCTGAAAAATTTCCTACCTGGACCCTTCCCTTGGACTGACTAAATCTGCCCTGGCATTGATATCTTTGTAAAGCTTTTCAGGTAATTCTAATGTGAAGCAAAGATTGAGAACCCCTGGACTAATTGTTTTGAAATCTCCATTTTGGAGCTCTAAGAAAACGTGACTATACTGATTCTTCTCTCAATAAAAGAAATAATGCTATTATTGTAACTTAGGTTATTTTTTTTCCCTTTTGTAGTATTTCCCCCCCAATTATTTTAAAGGCTTTGTTCAAGGGATTAAGTCACAGAATAGATTAGCCTCTCATTCAAGAACAAATTCTTTTCCTATCAAGTCACATTCTTTCTGTCTCCATATCTCGATGGATTCAGTAGAGTAGAAATAACAACAAAGCTGTGAGCAGCTCTTGTTTAGTTTGGTTCCTGTCAGCAAGTACAGAGTTATCAGGTGTCTGTTAAATTTAGGTTCAGGAAAATGACTGTTATTCCCTTGCCAAATTGGTCAATTAACACAGGAAACTTATACCAAGACCTGGCATTTAAAATAGTGTTCATGAACCCAATATTCTCTTCCTCACAACCTCTTTTTCCCCTTTGTTGAGTTAGAAACAAAGAAAGAAAGGGAGGGTGGGGGGGAGAGAGATAGAGAGACAGAGAGAAAGAGAGAGAAAGGGGGGAGGAATGGGGGATAGAGGGGAGGAAAGAATGAAGGAAAGTTAAAAAGTTGCCTTTATCACAGCAAAAGCTAATGCCCCAAAGATCTTTGTAAAGCTTTTTAGATCAGGAAAGAGTCATCTTGTCCAGACTGAACACTCTCAGATCGTCCTCACAAACTCAGGGTATTTATAGTTTAAATGTCCCCTTGCCATAGTTGTTTCTTCATATGTTCTTATCCATAAGCCCCAGTGGCATCCCTCAGCAGCTGAGCTACTGAATGCTTATCAATGACAACAAATGAGATGATGACATTCTGACACAGCTTACCTCACTCTTCTATCAAAATAACTTTATTATTGGATACTGGCTGCTATCCTTCCAGCCCTTGCCCTGAATCCACACAACTCACTCTTTCCCCATATGTCTCTGATGCCTCTTGAGTTGCTGCCTTTCCACTGGAGACCAGTTTTTCACTTTGACACTCTTTCCTGATCAAGACCTATGTCTGTGAAATGGCTGGTTGGGGATAGGCTGCAAGGTACAAGGAATCACAGAATGAAGACCAGCAGGAACAGCTATCGGTAATACCATCTAAAAAATGTACAGACTAAATAAAGACTATATGCTTTTAAGAAAATAATAACTTTATTCCTTAAAACAATCATTTCTTTCATAAACAACTGGATATTAAATCATATCAAATGAATACAAAACAATCATATAAGGTTTTATAAAGACACAGGTCTTGGGCAGACTCATAATAGAGATTCTCTAGTTCTTTGGTTATTCTCATCTTGACACCTGTGCCTTCCACCTTTTTGTTTCCTCAAATATTCTTCTTACACAGATTCTTCCATAAAATGTTTCATCAGGCAGATAAATTGCAAAGCTCACATTTTCTACTGGCATGAAGAAATGTAGGATATGTATTACTATAAATCAGTAAACCAATTGACTATTTCAGTTTGGCTCAAGGTTGATCTTTTGCAATTTATTTCTACCCATTATTTTACTCCTAAACCAATTTAAGAGTATTCTGTTAGCTCTACTAATTGCTGAAGTAGTAAGTGTCCAGTTATACAGTTTCTCTAGAAGGTACATTGATTTTTAATTCTAGCAGAACTTGTGATCGCAAGAAGTTCTCATAGAGGTATTCTTTCAGCTGGTTCTTGCTTTTGGGGGACACACAGCTCCCAGGCATTTCCCTCTAGTACTGTAATGGAAGACGTTCTATAATATTTATTATCTGCCTTCCAGCCTTTCTCAACAAAATTGAATCATTTGGCTTCTGGTTTTTTCCATGGCATTCTCACCCTTGACCAAAATATCCTGCTTTCAGGTTCCTGTCAAAGTTCCATTTATTCTTCCTCCTTCAACTCCTATAATTAGTCCTAAGGGTCTCTCCTTGGCTTCAAGTTGTAGGTCCTTTAAAACACTATCTTTCTCAAAAACCACATTTATATCAAAATGGATCCTATGTCCTTTGAAAGAATACACTTTATTCTCATTTATTGTGGAGTCAGGAGTTTCATTATAGTCTTAAGACTAGCAGAGTTGTCTGAGTAATTTGAAGGGCATGAAGAAAATAACCTAGTGCTGATTTTAGATTTACTATTAGAAGGGTAGAAAGTAAATAGTGAAACTGGACAGAAGAAAAATGATAGAAATGAGGGTGGTGTCCTTTTTTGAGTAGACAACCTCCAAGTGAGAAACAGAAATTTACTGGAGTTACCATAAGCTTTTCAAAAAAGCATTATACAGTATTCAATATGTGAGATTCCCACAAGTAAAAGAGTCAAATCAAGTTACTTTTGATTAAAAAATAAAGCTCTTAAGGAATAGCTTGAGAGTCTCAACTTGACAAATGAAGACAGGTGAGAAGAATCGCAAAAGCCAAGCTCAAGTCTGCCATCTACTGCCTAGCAGCAGAAACCATGGTTGATGGAGACCTGAGTCTGTTCCAGTGTCCAGGGTCACAGCTAGACCATCAATACCCATTTAGAGAAAGATGGGATAGAAGTCACTGAGGTTATGCCCAAGAGATGCAACAAGGCTTGAATCAACAAATAACAGGTACTGGGTTCGATTTAACCAAGCCAGGGTTTCTATTATATAACTAATTATATACCACCCCCCCCTTTTAAAATCTTCACCACTTCTGGAGTAGAAACTCAAACTAGGTAACATCTTTGATTTATAGGCAACATTGTGGAAAGAATCCTGCACCTTTTGGAATGTTCTTAGTATCTCATGGATCCGAAAGTGACAAACTATCTTCTCTTTCAATCTTCAAGGGAAGATGGATCTTGAGATATTGGAGGAGGGGACTAGGAACAAGCATTCCAGGTTTTCTGTGCTCCATCATTCTTGAACAATGTTGTCTTTAAAAGACAAAAAGTAGAGAACATAATCTGAAAGACTATGGTTATGTCTCCCTGAGAAAATGACATCCACAGTAAATTTTCCTTGAGTCATATTTTGACAACAAAAACTTGTAGCATATTCTATTTGCAGTCAACAATAAGAGCTCTTGTTCTTATCTGGGATAAAGGGTAAGGCATCACATTTTCTGTCTCTACTTTCCTAGTTCTGATAGTGAGAAGGAACACTGATAAACTTTAGCCTAGTAACTGCTATTCTCATGTGTTGCTGATCTCTTGTTGGTCATCTAGACTTTAAAGGAAGAAGCCAGCATTTTGCAAAGATTGGGAGGTAGTGGATAAAAGCCTAAGCTTGTAGTCAGGAAAGCACAGGTCTGACTTCTGGCTCTATTGCCCACGAAGTCTTTGCCTTGACACTCTCAGTTTCCTTCTTTGTAAAAACTGTTCTGATAGGTTTGCTATGAGGATTAAATGAGACAACATATGTAAAGAAATTAGAATAGTACTGCCCCCTCCCCAAATCCTCAATAAATAATTACCATTACGGGTATTATTATAAGCAGTTGGACTTCCACTTTTGAAAGTACAACCGTAACCCCATACTTCTTATGATACATCATGGTTTCTAAAAATATCTGCTTATATGGGCTCATTTAATTCATTTAATTTAATTTCATAAGCCTTTGAGGTAAGTAGGTATAATTACACTTCCCATTTGATAGATAAAACAATTGAGACTCAAAGAAGTCTGGTGGCTTGCCCAAGAGTATGTAACTGGCTTGGCAGCTGCAGTGAGACCCCGGAACTCACACTTGGGTCTTCTGATACCATTGCAGCTGCTCTGAAGAGAAAAGGTCTGACCATTAAAATATTTAATCTTGCTCATGCTGGTATTGGTGAGACACATTCTAAACCTGGTTAGTTTTATCCTGCTCTTTACATACCCTGAGGCAAAGAGTTTCTGTTACTAAGAACTATCTCAATCTCTAAGGAATCATTGGCTTGTAATAATCCATTATCCAATTGTACAAATAAGTATATGCATCCATTCCGATGTTTGGATTGGCTTATAAATATTTAACAAATACTTAAATTCCTCACATACAAAATCCCAAATGGCACCTGGATCTGATTATACTATTTTTCTCTGAAGACTCCTAGGTACAGAAGAAAGTCAAAACTGCATAAACTGTAGTACATACAGATGCCCTGCACACAGAAGGCCTCTTACTGCAGCCATTCTCCTCTCACCGCTACCCAGAAATACCATGTGTGTCTTCACACTACACTCCTCTGTCTACACTGACCCCTGTAGGTAGGGCTTTCCCACCCCCTCCCTCTACCTTCTCCAGCATGTGCCTCAAGACCCTCCTCAGATATCACTTTCTTGCCAAAGTTCACCTTCACCAATTGCCCGAAAGGATGAATTGCTTTTTCATCAGTATTTCTGTGGCAGTCTGCCGCATTTCCCTTTATTGCTCTTATATTTCATCATCAGTGTTTCCATGTATCCAGATTCTCCACTGGTCTGAAGCCTCCTTGAGGGCAAAAGTCACACATCATTCAACTTTAGTGTTAGTGCCTGCAATGCAAGTGTCCGATCTATGAAATGCCGTGTTTCCCCGAAAATACGACCTAGCCGGACCATCAGGACTAATGCGTTTTATGAAGCAAAAATTAATTAGTAAACCACGGCTTATATTACAGAAAACCAGGTATTATATTATATTATATTATATTATATTATATTATATTATATTATACCTGGTATTATATTATACCTGGTATTATATTATACCTGGTATTATATTATATTATATTATATTATATTATATTATATTATATTATATTATATTATATTATATTATATTATATTATATTATATTATATTATATTATATTATATCGAGTCTTATATTAAAATAATGTAATATAATATAATACCCGGTTTTATATTAATTTTTGCTCCAAAAGATGCATTAGAGCTGATGGTCCGACTAGGTCTTATTTTTGGGGAAACATGGTATACTGAGTTTAAAACCTGCAAGTAGCATGCTGAAGTTAACTAATATTATACCTCAGACATCTATTAAATATAGACCATTGAAAATCTCCATGTGGCAATCTCCGAAGGCTCCTCACAACAAGAAAGAGAAATGGTACCGCACACTGGGAACTGAAATGTGAAGGAACTGACCCACTTATAACTTATATTCCAAAAAAAGCAACATGTTTTCAGCTCTGAGCAAATAATAATAAACAGTTAAATAAATCAGGATGCATAATGTATTTAATATTTTGTATTTTGACCAGTCATTGTATGGCTTTGAGTGAACTGATGGAATTATTTTTTTCTTTTTCTCAAATCTCAAACAATTGTTAGTGTCCCTGCTAAACAGACATTAGGACTATAATATCGTAGTGTTTTGTGGGTAGTGTCACTCATGGCAGAATTTAGAAAGCATAGTATCCAGTGTTAAAGTATAAACCTTTCAGGTAAAATAATAAAGTCCTTTAGGTGCCCTATCTTAGGGGAGCCTAGAATTCTTTTACTTTCTCCCAGCGCTAATGAATAGTAACTATCTTTACCTTTTTAAATTTTGTTTAAATCTCTTACATTTTTGGTAAAGTTTAAATCTAGGATTTAAATCTGGGACTCTAGTTGTCAAATTTCAAAGTACATACGTTCCTATCTTTAAAACCATCTTTTTCTCCATTGGTTTTCTTTACTGTTTGTTCTGAATTATCATTAATCTAGCACCCCACAAATTCATTTGGCATTTACCCCTACATGCCCATGAATTTAATTTTAATTTTAAAGTTTGTAAACATAATCTTTCTCCAAAGTAACAGCACGCCCATATGTGTTTATTGAGCCAGTTACATTTCTGAAATAAATATGTAATTTCCTGGCAGTTTCTTTGGTAAACTTCCGGTAATCACCACGAAATGAAAGATGGTGGAAGAGGTGGGGGAAGGTTAGTAAACAGTTGGGGAGAAGAACTATAGGCAATCACATATTTGAAAGGAATAAGCCTCAAGATTGAAAACCTTCACGACTCCTTTTTTCCTCCTGCTCCCAAGTGAAAACTGTTTGTTAAACAGAAGCAAACCCAAAATGCTCATGAATAACTTGCATTCTTAGGCTGGAGAGCAGCCAATTACCCTGGGACCAAATTCCTGTTTACTTTGTAGTGAATGTGAGAGACAAGCTGCCTGCCAGTAGCTGTTAAGGCAGTAAAAACACAGCCAGAGGCCGTCACAGGGAGGAAATCACAGAGCAAGTTAATTTGTGAACTTCAAGGACAGAGATTAAACACTGTGCAATGAAGCTCAAATGGTGGCCTTGTCTGCAAGGAGAAGAATCTGGGCTGAGAAGCCCTCTGAAGAGTTTGGTAAAACGTCTGCATCATGAATAACACATTGTTCCCCTACCTGCTCTTTCTTATAATCAACAGCCTTCAAAGTTCTCTGCCAGACAGGTTACTGATTGACTATTTGTCAGAAACACAAGTGGGTTTCATTCTGATTCTCCTTCTCCCTGATGTATCCGGTACAGAGAGAAGTAAAACCAAAAGGACCGTATTTGGAGTCAAATTCTGAGCATCCCACATACAATCTGGAAACCAGGATAGCTCATTACATATAGTAAGGACCTATTTTATAATTTGGGTTATAATCGCAAAGTTATGAATTTTGTTGCCTAAATTCCTTCTTGCAGTTGAATTTACTTCTTTAATACAACACGTTGAGGAGCTCCTAATTCCTCAGGCTGCCTTTGAGGCCTTTTCTATTAGTCAGAAGACTGACGTGAAAGAAGCTCCTGGAGAATCCTTCTTTCTCTACGCAGGGACATATTATATTGTATTTGGTTCTTAAACCTGGAATCAGGCAGCTTCTTTTCTGGTAGTAAACCTCAGCTTAGAAATTCCATTCAAAGAAATCACATGCAAATGTCACGAGCCCTAGACACCAGGGATATTAGGTGTCAGGTCCTGCCCTGGAAGGGTTTGGGTGGCCCCAGGGCTGGTGTGGGAGAAAAGGCTTGTTTAGCATCCATGATGGGCTAACTTAATCGGGACACACTCACGCTCCCTGAGTGGATGCATGGACTAACGTTTTAGTCCTCTATTATTACTGTGTTTTACACATAAATTTAAGATTTGATGCCATTCTAATCATCCTGAAAAGTACATTCTTGCTTCAAAAGACAGCAAATAAAGTACCTTGAAAGGTATACATTGTTCAAATGACTGTGCTTTTAGAGTGTCCGCAACACCAAACGTATGACTTATAATGGCATCCCCATTTAAAAACATTTTTTAATTGTTGTATTGATCAAGATGTGTTAACTGATGTAATAAGTAACCTCAGCATCTTAGTAGGTAAACACAACAAAGGTCTACTTTTCACTCAAGCAAAGTCCAATACACAGAAGGTGCCAAAAAATGTATATACATTTTAAGAAAGGAGAAAACTGTATTAAGTTGTAATACTCAATATATACCGATAGCAAAAGATGAATAGAAGTCACGTTTGACTTCTGCAATTACAAGAGGTGCTCAAAGTGGTTACCATCAGCGTCCAGACACTTCCATTTTGGCAAACTACTTCTGAGCAACGTTGACCAAAGTGTCTACTTGTATACATTTTTTTGGCACCCCGGTAGACATTATAGTTCCAATTAGGAAGCTCTCTTGTATGACTCTCCATCTAGAAACTAGTTTCCTGAAGTAACGCTGGATTCTAACATAGTTCTCTCTCTTGTTCCTTCATAATTTCTCCATCTTTTCTCACCACTCTTTCTCATCTTTTCTTTTTTTTCCCAGGATTCTCTTCTCTTACCTCATGGTTTGGACTTCTCTGTGATTCTGTCCTTGATCAAAGACTCATCTCTTCTCAGCCCATGTTCTCCCTCAGTGATCTTGTTTATCTGGCTTCAACTGCTGGTGATTTCTGCCATCCATATTTCTGTCTCGACATGCTGATTTGTATATTTAAATGTCTACCAGACATATCCATCTAGATGGCTCAGAGACTCTCAAACTGAGCATATCCCAAGATAAGTTTATTATCTTCCTCATAAATTATACACTTGTTTATCTCTTCTGCTATTTCAGGGATCAGACCATCTCACAGTGGTTTCTCAGGCCTTCAACAGGGAGTCATTCTAGATTTCCTCACTTCCTCTCCACAACCCATCTGATCTCTTTATTCAGCTTGGGATGCAAAGATAATTATATCTCCTTTATAATGCCAACTAGTTACTTCATTAGCAGGATGTCCAGTATTTACCTTTAGGGACCACTACCTGCTCTGAACTCTACCAGTTTACTTACTCAGCCCTGAGTGGTCAGTCCTATTTCCAAATATCAAGTGGAGAGAACCAAGAAGTCTAACAAAACCACTGGTGTGATTGCTCTGAAGCAGCCACATCACTCAGCTACTGAGCACTGGAGGCCCTATGGATGTCTGTCCACTTGTAATGGTTTCTCTGCTGTCCTTCTTTTAGTTCATGATTAAATATTCATCTAAAACATGACCCCAAGCATGTTCCTCTGGCTTGACCGAGACTAGCCTCTATGATATCCACATGTGGTGGATATGTGCCACCATCACATATTAAAATTGGGACACCACAATTTTCTACACATTACTTAGGAAAGTTTGGAGTCCTTTCTGCCAGAAGACTTCAATTAGCACTAACTCTGTCTAACGAAGATGTTCAAATAACATTAAAACTCCAAAGGGATGGGGCCAGGTCCTTGATTCTTTGGCCCCAGAAATTTCCTTGGCTCCTCTGCAAATTTTCCTGCCTCTTCCCCAAAGATTGACTCTGCCTACCAATAGCTATTGTGAGGGGCTGCCCAACCTAGGCACAAAAAGCATCATTACACTGTAGTCATTGTTTTCTTCCATATTTGAGCTTCTTTTAAAACTACTTTGTATCTTTTGTTGGCTCTCTGGAAGAGTTCCAGTGTGGTTTTAAAAGTGACATTCTGATATTACTTAGATTGTTCACTTCTTGGTCTCGGTACAGCCAGAAAGAAAACATCTTGTATCTTAGGTATGAGGGTTGCTATGGAATTGATGTGATGTACATTTCATTGTACAGGCACTCAACTGAGCAATTTGTCAGGAAAGAAGAAAAGGCGTTCAGGGTAGTTTTCTTTAAGATGAGACAAAGAAGCTAGTAAGTCTTTGTGTGGTAGAGGGAGAAAATGCGATTGTCGAGTTAGGTGTGCTGCTGCCTGGGAGAGGCAGACAATTTCTGTGAGTCTCCTCCATCAGCAGCAGCTTCGTGAATCAGAAGGATGATTTTCTATCCCATTTAGGAGAAAGCAAGAGACTGGGTACATGAAAGTGTTCAAAAAAAAAAAAAAAAAAAATTCAACTGATTAAATTTGAAGATCAAATTGGCTTTATTCAACGATTCATGAATTGGGCAATGTCTCATCTAGCAAATAGAAAGTAGCTCCAAACGCTGTAGAAAGGAAAGGGTTTTAAAGGCAGGAGGTGAAACAAGGAAGTTTTCTACCGAGGAGTGGATTGTCTCAGGCAAGGTCACCTTTCTTTGGGAGACAGAAGGGTACTTTGGGGGTTACCTCCCTAGTGCTGACCAGGAAATTCCAGGCTGATCGGTTAAGACTATATTTCTGGGGGAGGTTGAAACTGCAATTAGGTTAGGTATTAAGTCTTAGTTTGCTGATGTGAGGCTTAGCACAGGTGACTCCAGGGTTGGGTCTATTGCTTCTTTTTTAACAGAACTCAGCAAGAGAACGAAGTACAGGAAGTCCTCACTTAACATCGTTGACAGGTTCTTGGAAACTACGAGTTTAAGCAAAATGCCATAAAATGAAACCGATTTTACCATAGGTAATTGATATAAACAAGAGTTAAGTTCCTAAGGCATATTTCTGGTCATAAAAACATCGACAAACTTCTAAATTAGGGCCCCAAACACTTTTAGTATCCAACATAGAGACCAATGTGCGCTATACATAAATTTCAGGAAGATGCATAAAAACAAGTATTCTAGTTCAGGGTCGTGGGTGGCTGGAGCCTGTCCTGGCAGCTCAGGCACAAGATGGGAAGTGACTCTGAACAGGACGTCCTTTCATCCCAGGGTCACGTACACACACCCCCACACTCACTCGGACAGGGACAATGTGGACGTACCAATTCATGTCCTGGGCACATCTTTGGAATGTGGGAGGAAGCAGGAGGACCCGAGAAAGCCCACGCAGGGAGAACTGAAAACTCCACACAGACAGTGGCCTTGGCTGGGAATCCATTTTTTTTTTCTTTTCTCATCAACATTACAACAAACAAAACAATGTTTCCCAAGGGCCTGTTGTAGTGGTAAGTAAGGAAGCTAAAGACAGTCAGAAGATTGCGTCTGCAGGAAGTTAAATCTTGTCATGGGAATCAAAGACTACCTAGTGAAGCTACGAGAAATTTCAGTACAGCAGAAAAGCCCCCAAAATGTCTTCGCCAAGTGAGGGGCACATTTTTTCCAGATCAGAAATAGACTAAAGCTGAGGTTTGACTGACAACAGCTAAGAATCCTCCACAAAGGTACAGAACTGTATGTAGGTTTTTATTAACATGTTTCACCCTTGTTTTCAATTGGGTACTTACTTTAAAAATGATAATCATGTTTCATAATTCTAGCCAATGTGTATGTTTTACTATGTTAATGAGTTACATTTTTATGCATTAATGTGAAAGTATGTAACTCTATAACCCAGCACTTGGTGGTAATATATTCTAATGGAAAACACAGAGTCCAGATTAAATAACTTTTGATGATGAGTTTTTCAAACCCATAATTGATTGATCCTGTGAAGAGGCAGCAAATATTATGCAGATTAAAAATGGAAAGAATTCTAAACCCCATCAAAGATTTATGTTTTGTTTGCACTGTGGCTTTTTTTTTCCATGCTTCTCACATAAATATTTTTACTAGCAGAGAAACAAACTCATAAATAATGCAGAGTCTATTTTTTAAAACTGATATCTGGCTGATTTTTTTTGTAGGAGTCCATAACAAGTCCATATTTTTGAGAAATAAACGTATTTATCTGTTTATTGTATTTTGTATTCCTGATAAAAACTGTTTTGTTTTTCAGTTGAACACTGAATTATCAGACCTTTGTGACTGCCAGTAATTCTGGTTTGTGTTGCCCTAAGCAACAGAAATCAAAGGATTTCATATTACTGAGGGATTAATGGACAATGCGAGGATGGGCTATGGAATAAGAGTCCACAAGAATTCCTTCACTAAGGTTATTATTGCTTTTCCAATGCTGAAAATGAGAACATGGAAAGCAGGTAAAATAAAACAGTAAGATTTCAATTATTATACACAATTTCAATTATATATACTCATTTGAGACAGATGAGTCAATTTGAATAACACTTTATTGCTCCTTTTATGTGAAAATTTTGTAGTAACAGTTCTTTCCACACCAACGTACTTAGTTCACTCATTCTCTGGAGAAACATCAGAGTTGCAATAAAGGAACTAAACTATTTCATTCAAGCACTGTCTTTGACCAAGAGGAATCGGTCAAAAGTCACGCTTCTGCACTAAACAGATCTTCCATGCAAACACATCGTTTAATATTGAACACATGAAAAAAAATTAATTACACCTAAACATGTGTCTCTGAAGGTTCTTAAAAGGGGTGTGGGGGAATTCAGTCATTATTTTTAATATTCCAAAATATCTAATGAACATGACATTTTTTACTTTGTTCGAACTGCTTGCGGATGACTAAAACATCCATTTACTTGTGGTTGGAATTCAGTCAACTTAGTGTTGAAATAGTTCTTATCTTTCCAGAATATTTTTTATTAATAAATACCGAGATTATTATTTGTAACCTCTTGTTTGGGTTCAGGCGACAAAATCTTCTACAGCATGGGGCTTAGAGAGGGGCGGGTAACAAAAAGGTCTCTGAGTGGAGCCTGCTCAGCCTCACCAGCCAATCAAAACCTAGGTCAGAGCTGGACGAGAAGGCACTTGTCATCTTCCTCATGCCTGGGAGTCTGCACTCAACCGCCAAGGAAGAGGTAGGGAAGCAGAGATTTCCCTGGAGGGCACAGGCGAGAGATGTGGTAGATGGCAAGATCTCTTAGGGTCTGACACCGACATGTGTAACCGTCTGCTGTCTCCTTTAATAAGTGTGTATGCTGGTTTCCAACAGCTTCACACACAAGAGTAGGGTCTTACAAAGTTTTCTTCTTTTCCGATAATTTTAAATATACACTTAAATAAATTTATATATTGAGGTATGTATGTAGATTAGTGTGTATGTGTATGTATTATATATGTAAGTGTGTGTATATATACATATACATACATACACATATGTATTTACAATTCAGAGACTGGAGTGGCAAAAACTTACAAAGAGGTTTTCTCTATGGTTCTGTATTAGCAGAGGAATTCCTCTTCATTACTCCCCCAAAGAAAGAGTTCCTGGAATATTTTTTCTGCAGTCTTTCGAAGTGATTTACTGTATGCTGAAGGTCAGATGTGAAGAGAACCAGATGCAATACTATGTCACCCTTAATATCGAGTGATCAATGTTCATCCCTCCTTGTTTCTTATCTTCCACCCCCTGTACCTTTTCTATAAACCCATCACAAAAACAAAAACTTCCACCCACCCTTCTACCCTATGCTGTGTGACAATGGGACTGGGGGGACTCTGCAAATCACACTTCTGCGTGGCCTGCCGGCTACCTGTCAGTTTCCACCAATAGGGGTCGCTAGAGGGAGGCGAGAAGGCAGGCTCTTTCCTGTTCCTACCCCCATCCTCTTAGCAATGGCCCTCCCTGTGGGATGTGCAATTGGCCTCAGTCTCCTGCTTTATTTCAGTGTTCTTAGAACTAACCTGAGCGGTTCACCCCCAGAAGGACAGGTATATGCACCACCTGGGAAGTCTTCCCAGCTCTTCTGTGCTCTTGAACTCCCAGCACCTGCTGGGCAGTACCCATCCCACCCACATGTATGGCTCTGAGTTCCAGCTCCTCTGGGCTACAAAGACAGGCCTTTGTGAGAGACCAGACATAGGAGAGGGAGGTGATACATACGGAGCTTGAGATTCTAGTCTGGAGAGGTAGTGGCTTCTTACAATTACTCCCGCCATGGTACTTCAGTGTTTCCTCTTTGGGTTTTCATTTCTCCAATGCCTATATAACCAACTCCTCATATTAAATTCTCACGGTTGAAATACCCAAAGTGGTTTCTGTTTTCCTGACTGGACCCTTACTAATTTACTGCTCCCCCAGAAAACCACTTTCTTTTGGTGCCTAAGAGAATCAGATGACTCAGCTTACGTAGAGTAGACTAGTAGCAAGTACTAATGGAGCTCCTTAATCTATAGGCACAGGATATTAGGAAAATGACAAGACATAAACGTCACATGTGTCTCTCCTGAAACTCCCCTAAGGATCTGACCACTATGTTCCAGCCACACTGACCTCCTTTCAGTTCCTCAGATACTCCATGCTTTCCTCCGGCTCAAAGTTCCCACACATGCTGTTCCCTTTGCCTCGGGGACGCTTCCTGACATTCACCTGGTTCACACCTATTCCTTTCCAGATCTAAATTCATGTATCACTTCCTCAGGGGAACCTTCCCAAACACTCCCGGGAAGTGACACATGCTCATAGTACCCTGAACAGCTTGAAAGAGCAGCATTTAAATAAGTAATTGAGGGATTAGTTATTAAGGGCTGGAATGTACGTTCCATTAGGGCAGAAACCATTTCTGTAAAATACTGCCTATTTTGTAACTGTTTCTTCAGTTCTTTTAACTACAGTGGAGTTAAATAACACTAAGCATACAAAAGATAACAATTATTGAACATTAGCTTTGTGTCAGGCACTGTATTAAACATGTCACATGTATTATTCCATTTACCCCCCGCCCAACAACCTTAAAATACAGATACTGTTATCGCACTGAACAGAGGAGGAGCCTAAGGCATAGAGATGCAAGTGTCCTGAACAAGATCATACAGGAGCCAGCAGAGGTGAGGGAAGGGACAAAGCTGATAGTCACATTGGGAAGACAACGCTTATACTGAGCAGAGAGGCAGCACAGGTTACGTTTGAAAGAACTACTGCAGACAATCAGTGTTACCAGACACAGAGAAAGGGCAGATCCCTGAGGCAAGCTTCACAGAGTGGCTGGGATTTCAGCTGGACCTTGAAGGCAGGGCTGCACTAGATGAGGAGAGAGGAGAAGGGGGGTCTCTCAGGCGGAGCAAACAGCCCAAGAAAATGTCCTTCAACTCCTTCACCTTCAGATGACTTTTAAAAGCAAAGAAAACTATTGGAAAAATCATAATTTTTTAAGGATATTTATATTTTAGGATTAATATTCTTAAGACTCTTTTCCCAGCAACCCAAAATAAGCAGAGTTACCAATTTCTTATAAAGCACTTCTAAATCCAAAAATGGACAATCACAGAGAATGCTGGAACACTGGGATACAAGCCAAGGTGCAGCTGCACAAGGGGCAGGCTGCATTAGAGGGCACCAGAATGCGATGCCTACCATGGGCCACTGCAAATAGAGTGGAACAAAGCCACAAAAAACTGGCAGAAGAGCATTTGTCCTGCAGAGCCAGGCAGGAAATCTGTGTTCCAGAACTGACACTGAGTTGGAACTCAACATTCTCTGGAAAAAATCCAGAATAAAGGGAAGGATTCAACTGACAAAATGTTCAAAGCCAGAACCCAAAGAAGTCACTTACAGAAATGGGTCAATAAATGGAGCTGGTACTAAGAGCAAAGCGTAGATGGAGGCAGATACCACTGAAGGAAGGGCTTACAGAAAATGGAAAGTGTAAGAACGGATCAAAAGACACCTGGATTCGGGCTGACTTTTTTTACTTCACTTATAAATAGCAAATTAACATGGATGGCCCTTTATGGTCTCACACCCGAATAAACCATGCTGGGTTTCTCTCCATGTAAGCCACCTTAATTTTGATAGTTATTCCTTTGCAAATAACAAAATATTCCTATGTTGGGAAAGAAAATAGTATTACCTATTTTTGCATGGTTTTGTTGTCTTTATTCTCTTTAGTTTTATTCTTTCATATGGTTAAATTTTGATAAACAGCTGTTTTGATATTCTATTAAAATACTTCCAAACATTGATAAATGAAATAAATGAACTGAATAAAACGAATACACTGATGTATATATACAGTTTTGAAAAAACAGAATTATACACTACATGTTGTTTTTAAAGTCCCCCTTTTCACTCAGCAGTAGGTTTGGACCTCTCTCTATGGCAATAAATATAGTTTTTCATCATTTACTATCTATTTTCAAAATGGGAAAATTGAAGTCTAGAGGAATAAAACAACCAGGCAAAGCTCCAAAGGAAATGATTTAGAAAAAGTACTTAGTAAACATCATTTTTTTTAGGTAATACAACACAAAAGAACCTGAAACCCATGTGGACGTTGATCGCCAGGTATTTACTACATAAGCAGAAAGACCCACAAAATTACAAAGCCTAGAAAAAATATCTCCCTAAAAAATGTTCTCAACGTTAATTTACAGTCTACAGAATAGTTCCACAGAAATCATTTGATTTTTCAAAACAATCCAATGAATTGGCTAAATCAGCTATTTGATTAATGACTGATGTTGATAAATGTCTCCCTGTTCTACTGTATCATTCTAACCTACAAAAAATTCTGCCTCATTCCTCTGCTCTCCAATCACATCAAACCTTATTAGCTGATGAGTCAGAACTTGTTGTCTTCATTTCCTCATTCCAATACTGATTCCTCAACCTACTCCAATATGTATTCCAACATTATTACTCTACTGACCTCCACTTTGCTAAATCCAATGGATACTTTTCTGTTGTCACCTTTCTAAATATTCCAGGAGCATTTCATGACTGTTATTACCTTCTTGTTCTGAAAACTTTCTTCTGTCTTGATTTCCATGATACTGGTTCTCCTTGGTTTCCTTCAGAAGTACTGGCTGCTCTTTCTTAGTTTCTGTTGCCAAATTCTACCCAACTTCTTAGGGTTCACGTGCCTCAGGAAGTTTTCCTGAGTCATCTGCTCTTATCTATCTATGCTTTTGCCTTAGTTACTTCATCCAATCCAATGGCTTTAAAGGACATCCATGTGCTAATGACCATCACAGGTATGTCTCCAGCCCTAATCAATCCACCCTCCAAGCTCCAGATCCGTATTCCCAGCTGCCTACTGGACAACTCCATTTGAATGTCTAATGGAACTGCAAACTCAACAAATCCGAAAGGCTACACTGCCCCCCCCCAAAAAAAAAAAAAAAAAAAAACAGTAACAAAATAACAAGTATTCCTCCAGTTTTCATTATATCAATAAATTTTATTACCATTTATCCCACTGTTCAAGCCAAAAATCCAGAATACTCTTATATTTTTGTCTTTCCATCACTCTCTCATATCTTAGCTCTCTAAGTTTTGGAGAGATTCTAACTCCTTAATAGTTTTCAGATCTGTTCACCTGTTTCTGTATCCACTGCTAGCACCCCACTTCAAGAAGTGTTTGAAGGTCAGACTCTGGAGCTTCTCCACCTACTAGCTGTGTAATCTTGGCCAAGTTACTTAACTTCTCTGTGCCTCAGTTTCCTCATCTGTAAAATGGCCTATCTGATAGGATTGACAGATTGTGAAAATAAATCAGTCAACATATGTAAACTGCTTACAACAGAAATTGGAGTCTTTACATTTTGATTAGGCAGCTCTTGTTTTATTTTAAGCTGAAAAACATTAATAGTCTCCTGAAGAATGTACCAGACTCCAGAGTCTACATGAAGTATCATCCACGTACCCAGAATATAATCCAAAATTATTTTATACACAAAGAAACAGGAAAATATGAACTAAATTGAAAAGAAAAGGCAATCAATGGAGACCAGCCCTAAAATGATCCAGATGTTTAAATAGGCAGACGAGGATTTTAAAGCAACTATTATAGCTATGCATGATATCATAAAGAAAAATGTCTACATAATGAATTAGAAAACACGAAATTTTGGCAGAGAAACATAAACTATAACAAAGAACCCAAATACATTCTAGAACTGAAAAATACAAAACCAAAATTAAAAAAAAATTCACTGGATGAGATTAATAGTAGATTGGAGATAAGAGAAGAAAGTGAACTTGAAGAAAGAGCGATAGATTATCCACCCTGGATAAGAGAGAGAAAAATGCTTGAAAAAAATTTACAGAGCCTTCAGGACCTAAGGGGATAATAAAAGAGTCACTGGAATCCCAAAAGGAGAGGAGAAGAGAGACTGGGGCATACACAAGTACACAAGTGTATGTGTTTGGCACACTCATCAAATAGTACATTTAAATCTATGCATTTCAACTATGTATATAATATGACAAAAGGATAAAAAAAAAAAGAATAAGAAAATACATGTTCCTAATTAATTGAATAGTTTAGTAGTCATGTATATTGCTACCTGCACTTACTTTGAAATACATCAAAAAAATAAGATGACCTGATAGAGGAATACATAACAAAGCAAGAATAGTAAAAGGTTAATTCTAGAATCTTGGTGGTAGGTATATGGTGTAATACCATAATAATTTATTTCAAGTGTTGTGTATTTTTGTAATAAAATTGATGGAAATTTCAAAATTGGGTAAAACATATTCAGTTTCAGGGGGTTTTTTTGGTCTAAAACGTATCCAAAATAAATAATTCATGGAAAAAATTGCTTTCAAGAGTGTAAGTGCTATAGATGCATTAATTACTATTCTCTGAGGCACTTTCCTGGACAACTATAATAGTTTCCCAGCCTATCTCTCTTCTCTTTCTCTGCATTTCATTTTCCATTCAGCAATCAGAATGATATTGTAAATATGCATATCTGGACATGGAGATTTCCTTGCTTAAAATGCACTTATCTCTTCTCTTGCTCTTAGAATACAATGTGATCTCCATGTGGCCTACACAGCCTGCCTCCACAGAGCGCCTGTTTCATGACCCACCAAGCCCTGTCCCACAGGCAGGCTGTGTACTTGCTGTCCCTTCTGCCTGCCGTGTTCCTCCCCCAGCTCTTTGGAGGCCGACTGAATCTCCTTCTTTAGATCCACCTCACCATCCTTTTTTCATTTCCTTCATAGCACTTATCACAATCTGTAATGACCTAGTGGTTTGTTTATTTATTTACTTATCGTCTGTCTTCCCAACAAGAACTCAACAAAGGGAGAGATTTTTCATTCTTGTTCACTGTTGTCTCCCTGAGGCCCGAAGTGGGCTCTAATTAGGCATTAAGTATTTAGGCCTAATTCGGCCTAAGATCTCCAGGTGATGAAATGGCAGAGCTGGGGCTCAGACCCAGTGGTTCTGTGAGTTCCTTCCTGATGCCAGATGGGCAGGGAGAAACGAGACTGCACGATTTCTGTCCTCCTGGATTTGCTCATCTAATAAAGAAGTGATCCAACACAGAATCAGACTGACAATTGGCTGCAAGCTCCAGAAAATGCCCCCACTTTATTCTCCTCATTTTTTTCCCCTTGAAAATCCATGCTGGTCACCAATAAGGATTTATCATGTCCCTTTATCCCCCACAAGAGTCTGCCACTGAATCCTGTGTTATTTTGCTTCCTACACATCTCCATTCTCCGCTACGCTAGCCCAAGCTACTTCTGTTCTATGTCAAGACTACAACAACCAGGTGGTCCCCCTTCATCCAGGCTTGCCTCTATTCTCCCCTGTAGCCAAGATAATCCTCGGGAAAGAGAAATTGAATCACGTTGTTTCCGCACTCCAAACCCTGTAACAGGATGAAGTCCAGTCTCCTTAACATTTCAAGGTTCCTCTGGAGAGGAAGGTAGATACCTTCCTGCCTCTACAAGTCCATTTCCTGTTACTCTTCTCTCTGACCTCCAGCATTTCAGTTCCCCCAAACACCCCATTACTCTCTCTCCCTCTAGGCCATTTCTGCCCAGCACACTACACCTGCTCTTTGGCTGACTTCTCCCACACTGCTTTCGGGTTTCAGCTCAGACATCCCTTCCTCTGCAAGGGCTTCTCTGACACCCGGCCCCTACCTCACCACCACAGGTTATGTGTGTCCCCATGGCCCTTCACTGATCTATCGTAGGCTCCCTGAAATCAGGCACCCTATCTACCTTGTTTTCACCATTACATGCCCAGTGGCTTGTATATACTAAATGCTTAGTAAATATTTATTGAATGGATAAAGGAACGAATGGATGGATGGATCAAAGCTCTTGGAATAGCTCCCCCAAAATAATCATATAAACTCTCTTAAATAAAATAAGCTGGATTACTCCATTCATAGACAGGAAACCATAGTCAGAAGGCAGAGGTCTGTCGGTAGCAGGCATTGGGTTATAGAGTGGCGTTCTCTCCTTCGGCTACAATGTTCTATGTATAGAATGTTTAGCCAGCTTCTTTTAGTTAAGAGTGTACCTGATTATTTTGGAGAACTGACCCTACAGAGAGCAGATACAGACATTCTAGTAAGTCCTCAAGTGACACTAATAATTTAGTAATAAAGGTCTAAGGACCAGGAACATAAAATAAAATCTATTTCAAATGCTCCCATATAGTAGCCATAGAAATTCAGTACCAGGCATATTGCATGCCATTATTTATAAAGGATTCATTTTACTTAGGGTGTCTTGAGTTACACAGCTTTTGCTGTGCTTTCCACAATCCCCAGTCAGAATTCTGACTCAGTTTGCCCCTTAACTGGTCATCAAAGCAGGTAGTTTCCAGGATTGAGGGCAGCTTTGAGGAGATGGGCAGAGTATGTCGTTGTGAGCATGATTTTAAAAAGAAAATAAAAGCACAATACAAATGCCCATGCTTACAAGAGCATTCGAGTCTTTCTTCACTATTATCAAGAAAAAAAATGTAATCATCATGCAGCTAAATTCAAGTGCCTGCATCTTAAGAACACATATTAGTCTCCTGTCACAATTACTGTGCTCCCAGATGACAAAAATTTCTCTAGAAGTACAAGCTATTGCAATTCCCAGACTTTCATTAACTGTACAGTCAGCTCTCTCACTGACTGGGTTAATGAAAACAAGTCCCTAATTGAAAACAGGGATTTAATATTTACTTTCCAGGGAGCTGTAAAGGTACCAGAAACTGTAATCCCCTCTAATGTTTGCATAACTACCAGGTTTCTGAAATTATTAGGCTTGGTCATTGTTTAAATTTCACCAGTGTAGCACCAAATTCTGCTCAAGATTGTCTAACAGGAGGTGAATCTCAGTTCAGCTGTATAGTAAATGCAGCTATTGTAACATTACTTTTAATGCTCAAAGAGGCCAAGAAAACACCAAGAAGAAAAGTATCATAACTGTTTAATTACTTTCCTGCCACATTTAGTTGCTCTATAGCTGAGTGAATGTTGTAGGAACATTAGTCAGAGTATTTTTCTGACTGCATCATGTGATGTGATGTGATGTGTCAGGGAAAAGCAAGAGGCATAGGGCAATGACAGGCTGAGGAGGGCACAGACACGTGGTTCCTGGGATGTGTGTGACCCTTGCCTGGTGATCATGTAAGAGGGGAGGGCTGGAGCGAGATCACATTGACCTGACCCCAGCAGTAGAGAATGTCTGGTCCCCTGGTCGGATCAATTCCAAGGGCGCCTGAGCTGGCACTAGACCGTAGCCAGCTCTGTCCAAAGAATTTCCCCCACTGGGCTTCGAGGCCAATGCTATTCAGAGAAGAGACTCTAAACCAGCAACAAGTATACAGATAACTGACCAAAATGTCAAATGATTAATAACTGAACTGCATTTAACCCCTCTTCTCCTTGTTCCTTTTCACATCTTCTGTTCCTCTTGCTTTATGACAAAGACTCTCAGGTCCTCTCTTTTTATGATGCTTTCCCCACCGCCTCTCTGCAACCCGCCTCTATCCCTGACTATCCCCTCTACTACCACATATGTAAACGCAGGCAAGTTTTTCAATATCTTGGAATCTTAGTTTCCTTATCTGTGAAGTGGAGATGATAATATCATGTCCAAGGAATTTATGCTGCAGCGCACTTACCACAGAGCTTATATAAATGGCAAATTTTCCCTCCCACCAGTGCTTCTTCTCGGAAGACTGTCTCCAGTCCTGACTTAGACTTGGAGAGGCCAGCTGAATGCCTAAGGTCACACTTATGGAGCGCCAGCCGCAGGTTTGTGTTGGAAGAAGGCGGGGAGCAATCCAAGAAGAGAACATACACTCAACCTGTGGTACTGCAGGTGAGGGGGCTGATTCGGCCCTCGAGACTTCATTTCACAGGCAGAGATTACACTAACAAGTCTGTAGTGAGGTTCATGCTAAAACCTTATTCATGAGCCTGCCGTTCTGCCATAATGATGGAGACTAGACCCGTTGCAAGTCGAGGCGTGAGATACAGCCAACTTCTGATTAATGAAGGGCAGCTGATCTGATCTGGAGCTCCTCTGGAGGTACTGTGAGGCCACATTTCTGTCACATGAACCATTTTAATGTCAGCTTTCCAGCTCCGAGGCTGAGCCTAGGAAGAGCCATAAATTACTTTCAATCATGCACATGCTGTAACAGGCTGGCGGAGATGGGATGTCAATCTGCCTCTTCTTTTTTTGGGGGGGGGGCAGGGAGAAGCCAGCTATACCCAAAGCACCCCGAAAAGCTATCACAACCGTCATCTTTTGTTTGTCTCCTCATAGCTAATTAACCTGTTTTCGTATCCTCCAGATAGCAGCTGAGAAACTGGTAGTGCTTGTGTATAACTTAGGCTTGGATGCAACGAGCTGGAATTGTAATTCAGGACTCAACTTCTGCTCAGACCCTAATTTACTTATTCATGCAATCAGTCAGCATTTCATAAGCACCTATTGTCTGTCCACATATCCAGAAAGCACTAAATGCAAGCCCGTTCTGGGAAACTTTCTTCTGTGGGAATAATTCCCCAACCGTGGCTGTGTCTACATTTCCTGTGGAATTCTGGAGGGACATATTCCTGGGCCCAACGCTCCAAAGATCTTGATTCAGTATTTCTAGCGGGGTTCCTGGCTTCTGTATTCAGACGTGCAGCACAGTTCCTTCCGTTTTATTACCAATTGCCTATCACGAATGTCTTCTTCAAGCCATACCCTCCCAGGACACAACCATGCTCTATGTGCATTAATTAGTCTAGCTAAGCCGGTCAACTAAATCAGGACCTGTCTTCTCCCACAAGAAATAGTCATTCACCACACAAACACATACAAGCCCTGAGGCAGGTGCTCAATATATTTTTGACATAAGATGATCCGTCCTGACCCTGCTCCACTGTTTTCAGCATGGTCTTCTGGAGACAACAGTCTCTGAACAGAATCCACTAGAGGAGATTTTCAGACCAAGGTAAGGTGGTGCTTTCAGGAAGATTTCTAAAGTCAGGCACTTTAATAGCCACTTAATGTGACCGAAGGTAGAGCGGGCCCACACCAGGGTCTCACGGTTCAGAGGGCTGGGGGATTGCTTCCCTATCCTCTTTGGGAGTAGCAGCCTAGAACACATCCTTCCAGTTAAGCATAGAAACCTGAATCCCAGAACGGTACATGACCTAAGGAGACCCCCCAGAAAATCTAAAATACAGATCAGCGACTCCCACATAATCAGGAGTTGGCAGAGAGCATTGCATAAGTTTAGAGAGATGATTATTCGTGCCTGACTTGAATATGCTGCCTAATTTTCATTACACAGTTGATATATTTTAAGCTGGAGATTATTCGTGCCCAAATCACTTTTTCTTAATAATCAGGCGTTGGCCATATCAACATACAATTCTTTATCATCCCACTCTGGAAGAAACTACTGAGGAAAACAAGCTGTGTGATCTTGAACCCAAGAGGTCTATGTAAGTTTTGGATTTAAGCCTTCTGTGAATATAAACTTTGAAGGTGACTGAATTCCTGTGAATTCAGAAACCACTAGAGATGCTGAGTGTGATAAGCAGAAGATGAGCAATAAACAACAGCAGAATTTAATTCTTCAATTCTGACTGAAAAAAGAAAGATGGAAGAAAAATACCAAGTAATACTGGCACCTGGATAGGACATTTCAAGAGTGGAACATAATAAGCAACACAAATGCCTCTGACACTAATTGGAACTCGCAAATGAATTGGAAAGCGTTGAACACATGTTCTTTTTGGTTTTCTCATACCACCCCACCCCCAATCATTACAAGGCAGCAATGGAATCACCCAGCATGCAATACATTTTTGGTGAATGAGCAACTGACTAGATAATAAAATCAGAATATAGACAATTTTTTAAAGTCAAATGCTTTTGGAAAGTGACCTGAGGGTGTATTTCATGATTCCACTCACATACTTTAGACTTTCCTTGCTCCTCACTTGACTGTGATGCGATGGCATCACATGGCTTACGTGTGTCACAGGCTGCTGACATGGAGTCAGACTGCAGAGCTGGGAATCGGGGTTCATGAGACAAAGCTCATTTCATATGTCTGCCATTCTGCATGTCAGAACAATTAGAGATGAAATGGAAAGAAATTTGAGACAAAAAAAAAAAAGTAAAATTTGAGGGTACAAATACTGAAGACCAAATTTTATTGTTTGTATTTATTCATTTTATTCCCTCTTCTGATCTTTCTCCCTTGACTCTTCTGTTTCTGGTGTACACATGCACACATACATACAAAATCCTGTATTTCTTTTCTTCCTCTATTAAAATAGTAATACCTCTCCGGCTTATATGGGAGGAACATGAAACAGATAAAATAACAAAGTCACATTTTGTTGCAGGAGGACTACAGCTGGTGATATTTAGTAGTAGGAAACCAGAAATAAGTAGAGGGAGAAGGGATCCCAGTAATAAGGGAAATTCTTCCAGGTCATACTCAGCCAAGAACATATTTTTTTTCTTCTTCTTAAATCCAGGATGGTCTGTAAAACCACTTTCATTGAAGCTGCAGAAAATGCTTTGACTAGAACATTTGGTGGGGGGAAGGAACAGGCATTTACAAGGATTTCCAATGAACTGGTTAACAGAATATATACACCGGAGCAGCCCCGCATGTCTAACTGTGCATTTACGTGGATTCATAAAATTGGAAACAGGAAAATAAATAACTAGGGGGAATCATAAAACAGCTAATTATGTTTGTGAAGCCAAGTGGAAAGTCTGAACTTTAAATAACTGAAGACTGAGAACGCAAAAGCTCTGTAACTATACCTGCACTCTGTTACAAGAAGTGACCAGCTTGACGGTGAACTACTGTGGAACAGAGTTTGATGTAGAAACAGAGGAGGCCCAAGAAGAAAAATGAAAACATGAGCATCTCTAGACTGAGGGAAAACAGTCCCTAACAAGAAGAGTCTGGTAGTCAGAACCAGAAATACGGCTTGCACTCTTGAACTTGTTTAGTTGACCCATTCAGACATTGGCATCCCCGTTATCTGTGGGAGGAATTACTTTCAGCCCCATGAAACCCAAACCCTGCCCTTAGCTTCTCAAAGAACACCTGCCTGAGCTAGTTGCAAGTCCCCTGCAAAGTG
Organism: Rhinolophus sinicus; assembly: GCF_036562045.2. Classification (NCBI taxonomy): domain Eukaryota; kingdom Metazoa; phylum Chordata; class Mammalia; order Chiroptera; family Rhinolophidae; genus Rhinolophus; species Rhinolophus sinicus. Next base: position 13,800,345 of record NC_133766.1, on the reverse strand, counting down.
GTGGGAATCTCATATTCTGGAGCTCCAATTAATTTGGTCAGGTATATATTTCTTTTTGTAACATTGCCTGAGCAAAGTCAATTTTTTTTACATACATTCCTCCCAATTAGATCATGATCTTTTGCAGGGGGTTGGGGGTGGGGTGGGGACGGGGAGAATTACCATATATCCCCAGTGCACATAGTAGATCCTCAAAAATGTTTACGGACTGAATACACCAACCTGCTACTCAAAGCAGAAGTGGCATCAGAATAAATTGTTGACAGCCATGTATTCTTTCAGTATATACTTACTGAGTGCCCAACTATTGTGTTAACTAAGGATAAAAAACAAACTAATAAACAAACAAACAAACAAACAAGGCAACCCAGGCCCTCAAGGAGGCTCACATCTCAAGGGAGAGACAGGAACTGTGATGGAGTAGTAGAAGGGTGGACAGAAGAGGGCAGGCTCAAGAGACAGGGAGGAGATCAAACCCATAGCACCTGGTGCCTGTTTCTCACTTAGATGCAATGAATGGATGATAAGAAAATGAGGAGAAAAGCACTGATTCAAGGGCGAGACATGACAAATATATGGTGATGGAAGGAGAACTGACTCTGGGTGGTGAACACACAATGGGATTGATAGATGATGTAATACAGAATTGTACACGGGAAATCTATGTAATTTTACTTACAATTGTCACCCCAATAAATAAATAAAAATAAAATAAGGGAGAGACATGAGAATATCTAGTGAAGGGGAAAAGCCATTTGAGAGAGAGGAGATAGCTGATGCAATGAAAACCTAAAGGACCCCCCTCCCCGCCTCTCACCCCGCCAAAGGGACCCAAGTACAAGACAGGGTAAATAATAAGCTAAGTACCTCCAATAACAGTGAGTTCTCTGCCCTTAAACGAGCCTGGTTGATTTTTAGCAACTCTGAGAACTTGAATGTCTACTTTGATATACCTTCTGCCCACTGTGAACTTTCATAGTTCCATCTATGAAAGGCACACCAAATAGGTAGGGTTCCTCTTCTATGTGACAGCCCTACAAATGCATGTCCTTTTTTCCTTTTAACTGAGGTTCACATAATATGATCTCCAGACTTTTCACCATTTTTTTCATTCTCATCCTTTTATATTGACTGATTGGAAAATGGAAACTCTAAAGAGAGCATAAAAGACAAGAGATCTGAAAAGTATGGTTGGCGGGGCTTGGGGAAAGGAAACGGAAGAAGGAAAATTAATTACTTCCATGTTAATCGTGGGGTTAAGCCCTCGAATGGGGATCAGAAGTTATTTCTGTGATGCTTTGTTCTCTTCCCATTAACTTTCTTACAGCTTTCTCTTTTATGAGGTCAGTCATCTTGCCCTTAAAATACATTAATTTTGTTTTGCTTTTCCTGTTCTTCTGTACTAAAACACTTATTAGAATAATGTGTAATGGGCATTGGGAGAAGTGTTTCGTAGCCTCTTAGAAATAAAATACTTAAATATGAAGCCACAGGTAGTGATGGAATGACTCTATTTTTGGACATCTTAAGTTGTCCAAACATCCAAACATGTCAAATACTGCAGTTATTTGTACACATTAAAGGTAAAGGAGGGGAGCAGTATTAACTCAATTTTTGTTTACATAAATAATTAGTATAATAGTTTATAAAATATGGAAAAAACTGCTCATGCACAGAAGAAACTATTTCTTCTAGACATTAGAATCTATTTGGAAATTATCTCTTCCTGCTGGCCTTTCATCTGACTTCCAACATTTCAAATCATATATCTCTCAAATGCTATATTCATTTTTCTTAGCTTAGATAGCTTCAGATGAGTTTCAGTTTACCCCTTTTCTCTGTAAAATCATTCACCTTATAATTCAACCTTGTGCTCATCTCCTGACAATTTGTAGTCACATTTTATAAATGGGGACCTAAAATTTCAGAATCAAAAGTTATAATGCCAAACCAACATCATCTTTCCCTTCTTGAGATCTTGTTCTACATGTATAGACCTTGAGGAAGAGTTTTTAAAAAAAAAGACTATCCATTATCAATATTTTAGGATCTTTATATCTCTTTGGCATTGCCAAGCATCACAACTCATGCCTTCTATTTTAAAGTAAAACCTAGTATAAACTGGATGAATCCCCAAAATAGACTTTCCATTTTCTGCAGACGCTGTAGCCTCCAACAGTCTAGCTTATCACCGGGCAATATATTCAAATCTCCCAGTGATTATGTTATCAAATCTGTTTAAAATTCCATCCCCTGAGTTTGTGTATAGCAAAGATGGGGCCGGCTGTTTGTTTAATAAAACAATTCCCCTAAAGTGCACACAATGTATTTTGAGAATATAGTGGGACGCTGAACTTGTTTCAACAAGTAGATATTACTCCCACACCTAGCCTGCCACACTTTGAACATGCTATCCTTCTCTAGTTTCATTTCTATATTATAAAATAACACCTCAATTCATATGTAGCACTTTGCATCTAGTGCGTTCTTGTAATTTCTAGTTGGCTTGTGGCTCATTTTATTGCACACTTTCTTCTCCATGCTACTAGACAAGCTTTATTTTTATGGCATTAAAAAAAAAAAAGAAGAAGCTAACCAGGGCTATTGTTAAACATTATATAAGGAAATGGTTTCCTTGACAACCATAACCACAAGTTAGTTGTTTGAACCTCTTCCTTATTGCATGGTTTGTTTAGTTGATAAAATAGTTGAAAATATTTTCATGCAGTCAGGTACTCAATACCTGAATTTATAGAACCAGCTGGAAGCAGAGCAGGTGATACACTATCCAAACAGTTGTAAAGTGTTAAACACTAATCATTTTTAAGTATTAGAGTTACAGCCTCGTGACAAAGTCTCTTAAGGACAAATGCTGAAGGCTTGATATTTCAGATCCAAAATAAACGACTACCCCAAGGACACAATAAAAAAAAAATTAGCTAGAAATGCCAAAGAAGTAAAAAATATTGCTTAACAAGAAACGTGGCATTTAAATTTTATTATTTTATAAATAGGTGCCAAATGCTAATTCTCTAATAGAAAAGAGGTGAGCTTCAAGGTTATCAGCAGAAAACCAGAAATTTGATCAAAAGTACTCCTAAAAGAATGTCTCTTGAAAAAATTAGACACAAAATATGAATAGCAATAAAAACAGTTACTGAAAAATTGCAATGGTAAAGGCAATATCTCATAACTCGTAAGATTCAAAGGATCTCCATCTCTGGGAACCCCTCAAATACAAATTATTTTCCCAAATATTGGCTTTTCACCAATAACATGAAAATATACAGCTTGTGTGGATTATAAAAACATTAGAAAGATCAACAGGAGATTGTGTACATCCCAAGATAAAATTACTAACAAGAGCATGTAATTCCCATACTGTCTAATTCCCCTTCTGAAATCTGTCAGAGACAGGATATAATAAAAAATGAAGTTTACTAGCCCCTCTGCCAACCATTATTAATTTGGGGTTGTCTTCAGACTGGCTGGAATCAAAGTAATTGGACTACGATAAATTATATAAACAATTGTGTTTGTGTTCATGCATGTTTATTAAGACACAATTGTGCAAAACTATGGGCCTGGAAATTTAATCATGAAAAGAGGGGGAACCTCTGAGGTATTGTAGGTCTGGGTCACCAGATAGTTTGAGCAGCAGGTGGAAAAGCTCTGTGAGAGTCTGTGAATTTAGATATGAATTAAGGATGAGGGTGGGGAGGGGAGAGTGGGGTGAGGGAGTGGGGAGGCAGGATGTTAGGAAAAAATGATGAAACGAGGGGGAAGGAGACAAGGAGGGGTGGGGGGAAAGAGGGAAGAAAAAGTGAGAGATCTGCAGAAAACACCGCCAAGCTGGTCAGTGCTGGGAAATTCAGCAGTGCTCTGAGAACAAACGTAAAAGAATAAATTAAGGACAGACCTCAGGTACCATTCTGAGGTGATTTTGAGGCCAACAGCGTCAAAAGGAGCCAAAGAGATGTATCTGAGGCATAGCCATAAAAGGACCTCAGTTCTCCATGGACCCAGAGAACTCAAAAAGACCTTCACTTTTTTTTTTTTTTTTTTTTTGCCTACTTAAATTCTTACCATACTGTTCCACGGGTACAGAATGTTGGGGATGTTCCATTCAGCCGTGTCTGGAAATTGAACCAGAATGGCAAGCAAAGCATTGGCATTCCGCAATCAGTCCCTGGCCCACGCCCAGTGAAAGGCCGCTCCTCATCCACGTGGCCTCCATGGTCCAATTCTCAGCGTTTGCCTGAGGGATTCTAGCCCGTGGGTATTAGGCATAATCAGCCACAGAGCAGCAAGCATTCCAGGAAGTCCTTGTCAGGCAGAATCTCATCAAACTCATTGTTTTCAATACCTCAAATGCTTGCTTAGGACACCTCACTATGGAGAACTGCCTGAAGGATAGAACACCCTGAGATTCCCCACATACTCTAAAATCTACCCTTGAATCAATCCAAGCCAGTAGACATCTTCATATCCAGACGGTCTCATTTCGCTCTTCCTACCGTTTGATGACTTTTATTTATTTTGGTTTTGAAAGGTATGCATCTCTATTTCACTTTGTTCTGTAAAAACAATGTAAGATAGGAGTTTTTGTTGAATGGAGCTATGGAGTGACACCATTCACCTTGATTTGAGGAACATTATGAGAAGCACGTCTATGAAATGTCTATCAAGATGCTACTGAGAATGTTATTTGTTATATTTCGAAGGATCTGCCTTAAGAAGACTCACTGGAATTTGTGGGGGAGCCACTTCTCATTACCCACCTGGAAAGGGCATAGCTTGTTCTACTTTCATTTGGCTCTGCACAAAGCCACAGCCGCACTCTCTAACACTCCAACGTGGCCGTTAACTTCAGCCTCTCTACTTAACTTGGCTCTGGTTCTTTCTTTAACCCACTACGTATTTTTGCTCACTGCCCCCAAAGTTCTACACTTTGCATATATATATATATATATATATATATATATATATATCTGGCCCAGGCCACCAGGAGAACCTACCCTCCCCTGCGTTAAAGTGAACTACTTATCCTGGCTTTGAAACTAAAAATCTTACATCCCTGTAAAACCCCTCAGTCCCAGGCAAATGGACAGTTGGTCACTCTACTTCGAGCTCACACTGATCACATAGCAAACTGATGGCAGAACTGGAATCTTACTTATTTTATTCCTTATCTAGTATACAACTTTTTAAAAGTCAGCATTGCGAGCAAGTATCATGGAGCTGAGTTACCTACATGCATGAGTAATTTGGCGATATTCACAGCAAAAATCGAAGTCCCATTTTCTTCCCTGGCACCCTGCATGTTTCAGAAATGCTCTGCTGCCTTTTACTTGTCTACTCAAGTAATATAACTTATTTTTTTAAATTGACCCAAAGAAAATGAGGTTAAGAAAGTATATTTGGTATCCAGAAGTAAACAATGAATTCTAAACCCCAATAGATATGATTTTCAGATGGTTGATTTTATCACATCTACACCTATCTCCTCCCACTTTTGTATAAATAACAAGAGCCTGCCTATCAATCTCTCTCAGAAGACAAAGGGAAAAACTATACTCCGTGCCCTGGGAGGCCTAACTACAAATCAGCAGGTGACCAAATTTCTAAAACATCACTTCCATAACCCCTGGTAAACAGGAAAGAGACTCAGGAAGCACGAACGGTAAGTACACGCAACAGCATTCACACAACACAAATTAGTCACTGATTATTTACGCATTTCTCAAATCATGCAAACTCAGAAAACATATGTACACGAAGACCCCTGTTTGCATTCTGATCTCAGTGGTTAGTTTTTAAGCAACCAGCAGGGCAACCTATCCACCTATGTTCATTATGATCTTTTCTAGTGAAGAACATTTCCTTATGCTGTTTAAACAAAAATAAATCAATGCATAGGCATTTCAAAGCTCTTAAGTCCCTTAAGTTTCTGTACTTGTTTGAGATCCTGGAGAAAAGAAATACACAGTGTACATTGGACTTGAGAGTCAGATTAACTGAATGCAATATGCATAGGGTTGTACATCTCATTCTGGAGGTAATATAATCATTCTGTCATGTATGATGGATGTTTGGATTGATTTTAGGATTTTGAAAGTCTCAAGCTAAGCTTCTTGTTTATGCCTCTAAATCTCCATGGCTTTGAAAAAAAATGATCTCTTATATCTTCACTATAAGACTTGGGTATGACACTCTTTGGCAGGAAAATGTCCTCAGAGCTGGATATAGTTGACAATTGATTATGTGTCCACGTTATAAGAGACTATAAGAGACCAACATTGATTCTGCTTTAAAATAACAATAGGAAAAATAAGTTTCCGGTGAGAAAGCCCCCGAGATGGGAATGTCAATTTATTGCAGACATTGGTAATAAAAGAGGAAAACAAGTCCCTTTTCTTAAAGACAAGGTAAATCTGTTGGCAATGAAAACTAATACTATGCCTATTTAAAAGGAAGCATGCATTTTTAAAACTAGACTTTACTTTTGCGGTAGTTTTATGCTTCTTTAAAAAAAAAATAGTCCCCATATACTTCCTGTCCCACCCCAAGCAATCTCTCGCACTATCTCACAGCAGAGCCACGCTTTGTTACCACTGGAGAACCTGCATTGACTCAGCACTGTTCTGCAAAGCCCACAGTTTACATTAGAGCTCATTCTTGGTGTTGTGCATTCTATGGATTTGGGCAAACATATAATGACGTGTATCTACCATTAGCGTATCATATGGAGTAGTTTCGCTTCCCTAAAAATCCCTTGTGCTCTGCCTGGGCAACCCTCCCAAGCCCTGGCAACCACTGATCCTTTTTCTGTTTCCACAAGGTTGCCATTTCCCAGAATGTCGTACAGTTGGGATCACACAGTATGTAGCCTTTTCAGATTGGCTTCTTTCACTAGGTAATATGCTTCCTCTATGTCTTGCTATGGCTTGATAACTCATTTCTTTAGAACCACACATTTTCTTAAATTGACATTCTTCCGGAACTTAGAACTATGGTTTCCAGGGTTAGAGGTAGAGTTAGGGTTTTACAAATCAGTAAACACAACATACTGGCATAAGAAAGCCCTGGATTTAGAGACAGCAATCATGGGTTCAAGTTCCACCTCTGCAATTTCCTAGGATGAGACCTTGCAGAAGTCACTTAACCACTGGGGTGAGTGAAGACTGAACATAAAGAGGCATCACTGTCCATAAGGAAACTTGGGTTAAGATTGTGCCCAATAGGCGCCCCCCCAAAATGGCTGGTGACTCACTGATGCAGTCAAATCTTTTATCTGGTGGAGTGGAGCTGTGAAATACACACACTGAAGAAACAGGGAGCAACTAAGTTTGAGGAGTTGAAAAAAAGATCACAAACCTGGTCTTGAATCCTAAAATAAATTCAAGTTACACAATGGAACAAAATATAGCCAATAAAATCGTCTTTTGGGGCACGAAAGATTTTATTAAGAAGGGATCACTCTCACAAGTAATTATAAGTGGGGAAAAAACAAGATATAAAAGATGCATATCCAGAATGATGCTGAATCTGTTGCCCATACACAGGATCAAAAATAAAGGCACCTGGGGAAATAGATCCAATGCTTATCACTGCTTATATCTGGGTAATAATTATAATTGTACAGCTCAGGGCTTCAGCAGAAAAGAGATGAAACTCTTAAACTAAGTAGTTTGAAGACAGTATATGAAGGGACTATTTGCAATATATGGGTGAAGAATGGTACGGGTTCCCAGGGGAGACCCCATTCCCAGCCTAGACCAGTAGGGTTGGGGGAGGGAGTGATTTCCTGAACCTGTAGAGAGAGAACTTGTGAAGAGGGCTGCTTGACAGAGCAGTGCCCTTCAGTCAAGACATGCAGCCAGCTGGCAGCAACCCCACAGAGAGGAAGTGAGGGAAATAAATAGCCCAACCTCTCTCACGTGCGTGAAACTCAAGGGGAAGTTGGGAGGCCAGGGGGCCTTTGGGTGCAGGCCAGCCCTCCCAGGTACTCAGCAGGGTGGAGAAGGATGGATATAGAGGGACGACCAGCGTGGTTTAACTTTCCTTTTTTTTCTTCTCTGCATTTTCTGTATTTTTTCCAAGGAGTATGTCAAACATGTATTTCATAGCTTTACTTTTTCTCCAGTGCCATTCCATGTTTGTCACTCTTTGCAGTGGGATGGATGAAAAATACAACAGGTGTGTGGGTCAAAACAAGATTGAAAATAGGAGGGAAAATGAGAAAATAAACTATGAAAAGACCACCATGAGGAGTGATTCGGGAATACAAAGGACATACTTGGTGGCTAAAGAAATCAGGCCTCTGAGTGTCACTATTCCAGTTCCACACCTTTCTGCACATTGAAGACTAATAGTGATAGAAATAACTGTAATTTCTAAGGGGATATTTTAAGGGACTTTACTGGGTCTGTTCTGACATACGAATCAGCCTTGAATGAAAACACCATTTCAGAGTCACCAAGGCCCGTCTCAGCATTCTGAAACCATTTAATCTTCTCTTGTCGCTGAGCCCAATGTATCTGCTTTCAAACCCAAGATGGTAAAATTTGCAAGTACACCAAATCAAGTAGAGCCCACATCTAGCAGATCTTACAGATGTGACTAGATTCAGTATAAGCAGATGTCAAACCAAGCAAACCATAGTCACTGGCTAATTTAATGCAGATGACATTAGGAATAAGTTTTGTGGTCTCCACTTCCTCCAAGCTCAGTTCTTTCAGGCTAACTGTTCATCAAAAGCCCCCATTCTGCATCTAGGATCTCTATGCTGATCCAGTAGAGGGCAGTGATAGATCTAGGAGCCCTGCCAGCCCTAGGCAGGCACTTCCCTGTGGAGGCACAGTCCAATATGGCAGGCGGGGTCACCTGAGTTCATTTCTCCCATCACATTCTGGTCTGTGGCTGATCCCTTCCTAACCCTGAGGCGGCTGCCAGCAGTCACGGGAACAGGAATTATGACCTTCGCCTCAAACTGCAACCCTGAAAATAAAAGCCATAGCACCTCCAGACTCAGCAACACCTAATTTATGGCTGAGTTGCCTGGCTATATATTTCAGGCCTAAGGCAGCCCCTGCATGAGGTGAGCAGGAGGCTTCCACATTAAAAGGGCAGCAGGGAAGCCCAAACATCCCAAAGCAGACGTCCAAACCTAATCAAGAAGAAATCCCAGGGAGGAGAGAATCAATGCTGCTCTTTGGCAGGCCTGTGGATCTTTAATTAAACAGACCCCTGACTTGACATTATAGTTAATGCAAGAGAGATGAGCTTAGTTATGAACAAGCAAAAGCGTGTTTTAATTGCAAAGCTTCAAATACACTGTGGAAACGATTAGCATGGACAATCAGCTGGTCGGCACCTCGAGAGATTTCAAGCCTCGAGGATTTTCTAAAATAATTGATTTAAGACAAGTTGGAAAAGCGCATTGTGCAAGGTTTTTTTTTTTTCCTAGTGAAAGTTAACTTGTCTACTAAGGAAAATGACTTAGGTAATTTGCATTGCCTCATTCAGACACAATCAAGAGTTAGTCTTCCTCTGAAAGGCATATAAAAATAGAAAGCATTATAAACGTTAGAGGTGGGAGACTCTAGATAGCACTGTTTTTAATTTGTAAAGCAACGGAACGCTTTCTTTAAAAAGACAAATCTTCTATGCAACCTCAATATATCTGGAGCAGAGGAAAGAAATATTGTATTGATATAAACTTATTTTATAATTCACATTTCTATTAAATGCTATAGTCAGTCACTGAGAACAAGGTAGTTTTTTGGTTGAACCAGGATTGATTCTGTAGATGACTTCCAGACCTACATCAATTTTAGAATCTAATTGATTTTCATATTTCCTCTGCAACCACATTTGGGGGTGACAACAATAATTTCCACAGATAAATCTCTGTGAGTGGTGACAGATGCTTTTGTACCAGCTTTTCTTGCAATCTTAGGATATTCTTTCATTAACTAGAATAAAAGAACTTTAATTCTGACACTGACAACATATTAAGAAACTGTAGTCTCCAAAGAGTGAAGAGTTTGTTTGTTTTGTTTTGTTTTTTAATGATTGTGGTAAAGACAGCTAGCTGTGTCCTTAACGACAATCAGCTAACCTTCCTTTTGTGCCTGGATGCACAGCTCAGCTGCATTTGCCAGGCTTCCCTGTAGCCACTGGTCTGAGGTCCAGCCAATGAAATGTGAGCAGAACTGATATGCACCACTCTCAGACTTGTCACCAGCAAACCTGTCACAGACAATCCTCCAGCCCTTTCCCCAACAGCCCACTAGCTGGAAGGGACTCAGGATCCAGAGAGGAGGACAGGGCCACAAGATAGAAAATTCCTAGGTTCCCAAAGGACCATTTAGAAGGCCACTTGTGCATCAGGAATATCCTTAACACCTTTGGAATAGCAAGAAGTAAACTTTCACCGTGTTAAGTGACTAAGGTTTGGGCCTTTGTTACAGTAGCTAGCATTATTCACCTTCACTAATATAATGGTTAGGGGGAAATAGAAATAATATTGAATCAAATGTTTACAGAACCCCTGAAACATCGATCCAGAAGCTGCAATTTAAAAACCAGAACTTTGATCCAAATTTCTACAGAGACGCATACCTTCCTCGGTGCAGAGCAAAGAGAACGATTTCCCTTAAAGCCACCAAAAAGTCAGTAGGGTTTTAGTAACTCATGAGAACACTGGTATCAAGATAATTTCCATTTTTATGCAGCACTGTGAGAGACTTAAGGTTCTGTTCCCTCCCACCCAAAACCATTAACCCTGGCACAGCCAGCCTCCATAAATCTCAGGGACTTACATGCTGGATAGGCAGGTGCTGGGGTGTAAGGTAGAGCAGGGCTTCTCCTTTCTCCCAATAAATCCCTGCAGCGGGTGTGGAGGTGGGGCACCTTCTCTGCCATTCCATTGCTGGTGAATTAGCCACAGTAAGAAGGGAAGCTGTGGAGAGCAGAGAGACCAGTAAAGTCAGAGTCAGAAGATCCAAATTCAAGTTACACATCTACTACTTTTTTAAAAACCGCTTTATTGAGGTATGATTGACATACAAAAAGCTAAATACGTTTAACATATACAACTTGTTGAGTTTAGAGATAAGTAAAAATTCGTGAAACCATCACCACAATCTACGCATACACCTATCCATCACCTCTAAAAGTTTTCTCCTGCCCTCTTATTTATTATTTTTGTGTGTATGTGATAAGACCACGTATATAATATCTATCTTTTTTGTGAATTTTAAATATACAATATGCTATTGTTAAGCTAAGTACACAACAGCATAATGACTATATTGCTAATTAATAAAGTCCTTATGCTGTATACCTAGCAGATCTCTAAGACATTCATCTTGTATAACCAAAATTTTGTACCTTTCGACTAATACCTCCCTGTTTCCTCTTCTTCCCAGCCCCTGGCAACTCCCATTTCATTCTCTGTTTCTATAAGTTTGACTCGTTTAGATTTATCATATAAGTGGTATCATGTAGTTATTTTCCCTTCTGTGATTGGCTTATTTCACTTAATATAATGTCCTCCAGGTTACCCACATTGTCACAAATAGTAGGATTTCCTTCTTTTTTAGGTTGAATAATATTCCATTGGATGTATATACTACATTTTCTTTATCCATTCATCCATCAATAGACAGATGCTTTCATGTCTTGGCTATTGAGAATAATGCTGCAATGAACACGCCACATCCACTTTTTACCAGCTATACGAACTTGGGCAAATCACTAAACCTCGTCTGCAAATTTAAGAAATAAGATCATTGTGAATATTAAATAAGACCAACACATGTGAAACTTATTTAGAAAATGTAAAGGAGTATAGAAAAATGTAAAATATTGTACCTACTGGTGATCCTCAAGAACACAGAAGGTCTACAATCATCTTACCAAAGGGACCTTGTAACAAAATTGTAAAGCACGAAATTTGGAGAAGATAGAGGTTAGCCTTCTCTTCCTGCTGTGAATTTGTTAAATTAGTGACATAACAATTTAATGATGGTGGTTTGGTTCCCTCACATGGGCAAAAGTCCTAGCAGATTTCCTATATCTGGTGTAGCATCCCATGGCAATAGATAACCAGGTAGGGTTGCCAGATAAAATACAGGACAGCAAAGTAAATTTAAATTTCAGATAAACATCAAATAATATTTTAGTAAAAGTATGTCCCATTCAATATATATTGGGCATCCTGTGTTTTTATTTGCTAAATCTGGCAACTGCAGATTTCCAGCAGAAACTCCAGACTCCTTCTATCAATTTCTTACCTCACTTTTCAAGACAGAGGCATTCATATTCGAGAAAGCATCCATATTCCAGAAAGAAAAGATGAAGAAGAAAGCAAAGTGTGCATAAACAATGTTTCTTAATAAAGGCTCCCCAAATCTATCATACTACAATTACACTTACATCTCATGGCCCAGAATTTAGTCACATGACAATATAGTTGCAAGGGAGCATGGGAAATGTAGTCTTTATTCTAAGTAGTGGTATACTCACCAAACAGTTCTATCACAGTGAAGGTAGGAAGAACTTAATATTGCATAGTAACTATTGCCCTCTAATACATGCCTGTCATCAAGTTTCATTTTGTAAACATCAGTGTACTTCTCTAAAACAAGTTTCCCTTACCATCACACTTGATTTTTTTAAAATTAAAAATAGAATAATGTGGGTGGACTTGCTTTATTACCAGATAAACATTTAATTCTCTCATCGGCAAGGACTACAGACAACATCAATAGTCTGTAAACAGTCAAGGTGAGGCTTGAGACAGTAAAGTCAGAGGTGAGTATGGTGGGTAACAGAGGGTTCCTTCATGGAGGATATAGGACCTAGCCTTGATGATGGGTAGGATTTGGGGAAATGCAGGGTAGTGGGAGGACATTTGTGGTAGGAGAACAGCTTAAGTAAAGGCACAGAGTTAGAAACAGGCACCAGTAGTTCAAGAAATGAGGGAAAGCTAATCTGACTACAATAAAGGTGTTATTACAGAGAGGATTTCAAGATTCCCATTATCCCATTCAGAGCCCCGTCTCCCAATTTAAAAATTATATTTCTTAATTTTTTTTGAATAGCTGATTATAAGCTGATTTTTAACAAGCTAAAAGAACAATTTCTTTCAGTTACATAACCTTAGTTGAAATATTTCAACAAATATTTATTGATTACGTCGGATGAGTCAGGCACAAGGGATATTCAAATCAATGAGATGTTTGGTCCATAAAGATGTGTGAACAGTGACAAATGATGTGGTAAGTGCAGTAATAGAAATATACGTAAAGTGCCATGAGAACTTTGGGAAGTGAGCACCTCATTCTTCATGGGATCTGGGGATTCTTAACAGAGTGACTTTTTTGGAGTCATGAAAAAGATAGGAAAGGAGGGGGGGGGTCAAGAAAAAAATGAAGGGATAACCCCTCCTAGTAGAAACAAGTAAAGTGTAAGGAATGAAATCTCTGCAGAGCTTGGTGAGTTATGGGTGGAAAAATGAATGAACGCCAGAGAACTTCAGGAATACACGTGGAAAAGTTGACATTGAAATATTGTGAAGGTTTCAAATGATGAACTAAGCTCAGGCTTCAGAGCATGGCTTCAGAAAACCTGGGCTTGATATCAGTCCCTAATAATGGCAAAGCTATATATGGGCTTGGACATATAATTTAATCTTTTCTGAACCTTGGTTTCCCCATTAGAGAAATGGGAATGATGCAAACACCAGTCCTGACTGTTACTAGCATTATTGTGTGCAACAGAAAACCACTGGAAATTTTAAATAGGGAGCGTACATTAGAAAAGAGCTATCAAGAGGCAATGCACAGTATGAATTGGAAACACAAACAAGTGGAGGAAAGAATACCTCCAGTCCTGATGAGAACCTGAGCTAAAGAACTGATCGTAGGCACAGAGAGAAGAGAGCACCTCGAAAGCAGAATCGAGTATTTGAGAGGAGTAGGGAAGCAGGCCGTCTTCTAGGGAAAAGAAGAAGAGCTAACATTTCCTGAGTGCTTGATGTAGACCAGGAATTGTGCTAAGCAGAGTGTCGGGGGTTGAATGGTGACCCCTGAAAGTATGTCCATGTCCTAACCCCTAGATCCTGTGAAGCTGACCTTCTTTGGAAAAAGGGCTTTGCAGTTGTAATTAAATCAAGGTTTGCAAGACAAGAGCATCTTGGTGGATATGAGTGGGTCATAAATCCAATGACAAGTGTCCTCATAAGAGAAAGGAGGAGGGTCATTTGATACAGAAAAGGAGAAAGGAGGAGTGGGCCACACAAAAAGATGGAGGCAGAGATTGGAATTACTGCTGCCACAAGCCAAGGAGTGGTGCGAATCAGCTCTGCTCACGTGTCACTGGCTGGATCTCAGACAAATGGCTACAAACAAGGCTGGTGGTTGAGGTGTGTACTCAGGCAAAAAAGGAGAAGGCGCTGATTTTTGTTAAATCACAAAAGTCCTTTACCAAGAGTTGCACAGATATGCCAGTGGCCATCGCAACAAGGACAGTTTCCAACTCCAGGCTTCCCCACGGCCATTTCTCAGAATCATCCTGTTTTCCCACCATAGGTTCTGCCTTGAAAATGTTTTTCTGGTTAAGACAGAAATGACACTCTGTATACACCCTCCTCCATAGGCTCACCCTATTTAAGTTTTATTTCAAAAGGTGATTTCAGAGGAAAGGAAAGGGAAGAACAACCCAACCACACGCAGACACACAACACTCCTCAACTGTCCCCAACTCAAACATAAAGCGTAGTTGAATGATCTTGCTTCAGGACATCCAAATATTTACTAAAAGGAAATGACTCTACATATCAAGCAGAAGAAGAAATGGCGTAGTAGAACAGATTCTGAGGAGATTTGGCGCTGTGTGCACTGGCAAAAGCAACTCAACCAGACAAACACCAGCCTATAAATAAGGAGAGGTATTCCCAGGAAAGCAGCGTTTCTGAAGAAGTGGTTTTCTTTATTTGGCTACCATTATTTTCCAAGAAACTCGGTATTCTATTTAAAAAAGAAATAAGAAGCTAGAATTGATCAGATAGCTGCTCTGAACCCAGCCTTCACGATAGATCTGCAGAGTCAATTTCCTCTGTTAAAATCTCCTTCCAGTACAAAAAAAAATAAGTGTGTGATTTTATGCCACAAAAAAAAAAACTGCTGCTGTGACAGATAATACTAATTCAGCGTCTGGGGTGAAAAAGAAGTTGTGTTGTGGAATCATGAAGGAATATTAAATACTCAATGTGTGAATATATTACAAATACAGAAGGAGGTAAGGTGGTGAAATGAATACTAGATGCTATCAGAAAAATAATTTGCAAATATTTGTTTTGTGATAAAGCTAATGTTTTATTTTGTTTTTAAGTTGTTCCTTGATGGTATAAATAACTAGAAATGAAAAAAAGACATCTGCAGAGAACAAACTTTTTAAATGCTAATCAAGAGAGCAATTTTCATATAACATGAAAATTAACATTAAGAAGAAAGAAAAGAAAGGACAAAGTAAACATGAAAATTTTTCTTTGAAATATTGAAGAGATAGTCTTTTAACGTATGTTCTATAAAAAAGACTTACATTTAAACAATATTTCTAATAATTGTTAAATTTTTGTGTATTTTTAGGAAACACAGTCACATGTTTACAGCAAATTTGCTTTCCAGAAAGTCTTTTTTTCACAAACTGTTTTAACCCCCTTTTAAACTCAAATATCACACTGTACAAACTAAAAACATACTAAAAAGAGCTTAGTTATAAGATTTCCAAACTTTTCCAGGAAATCTAGGGAACCATATTTTCAAATTAATATCTTTATAAATTCGGTGTTAAACTGTTACCAGCAGAGTCTATAGTATACATTTTAACTCCCGCTAAACATAAATACACAAAATAAAATCAAACCCATGATTCCTCACAGCCCTGAGATTACATTCATATCCCATATTCACAGGAAGCTATGGAACGCAGGGCAACCACCCCCCAAAATAATACACTCAAAGCTGACACCCACAAAGATCTAACAGAGACTTTACTTGAAAAGCAGGCACATCCAGGATTCCAACACCAGGGAATTCAATTTAAGGCTTGAGGAAACTGAACTTTGCTTAGCAGGTTTTTATTGTATCTATTTCATGGCCTATCACTCAATCATTATCTTTGTAAGTGGCACCTCATTCAACAAATATTTACTCAGGACTTACTACATGTGAGGTGCTCTCCTAGACACTAGGGCCCACCACATCCCTCTTCTCCCAGAGTTTACAACCTAAACTACAAACAGGACAGGAGAAAGGAGGGTGAAATGTTTCCTAACTGAAGGCACCATTGGCACTGGAAGCCAGACAATTATTTGTGGTGTGAGGTCATCCTGCATAGAACCATCAAAAGCCAAGAACTCTAGTCAGCTGTGATAACCAAAAGCATCTCTCCACATCTCCTCTCTGGAGGTAGGAGCTGTCTTCAAAGTACTTGGATGAAGAAAAGAAGCTTTCTGTGAAAAACAGGGAGCCCCCCCCTCCTCTGGGAAGGTGTCCCACACTCAAGACCACCTCTCTTAATGCAGAAGCGGTTCTAATAGAGGTCGACCCTCAAAGAACATAGGGGTTTTAATACCAACGTGATTCAGCATTTCTTATCATTTCTTATTCATTCTGCCTTTATGCTTCACCTCAGGAATTGAGAGAAATGGGACCTCCTCAAAAGTAGTGGGATTAGAACAAATTCTGCTTGGAATCTGTATTTGCTTCTTTGTTACCATTGTTGATTTGTAGTGATTCTTACAGGTTCTTTGGCAAAATAGTGTAACAGAAGGATGCTCTGGAATTGAAGAAAAAGTCTTAGGATCTAGGCCTTTAAAATACTTTATACTAAATCACTTTGATTCTTTTAATTCTCAAGCGCTATTTATTATATAAACACTGCGGAATTTCTATTGTATGTGTCGTTTCCTCAGTTTTTCCAGAGTTGGTAAGCTAACGTCTTTGTCTCCAAACCTACTACTTTGGATTGAAGGTCCACGTACACAGATGTAATATCTCTGGTGGGCTTAGCTTCAAGCACAGTTGCCACAGGCAACATCACCAATAATTTACCCATGCTTAAAAAAGGGTCCATAGATTATAATATTAAGAGTAAGGCCATACTAAATGTCAGCTATGTGCCAGGCACGATTTTGATGCACTATAATCTGTACCTACAGATGAAAGAATTGAAACCCAGAGAGGTTAAAGGAAGCATTGTTTAAACACTCCTACTAATATCTGTGCACCATATAGACATGGCATGAGATACTATTCTGATATGGACATGACCTCCATCGGTTCAAAAATTCAATACAAATTCCATTATGATAGAATGCACACAAGTTAATCTTACAATCTATTAAAATTCATCTCAGTTCAATGTTAAAATTTCCCCTATTGATTGTTATGTTGTAACAACAGAAGCATATTGGTATAATATTCTCATGGCAAATTAATATTAATGCAGCAAGAATATAACCGCTGCTAAGATTCAACAAATTCACAATACATTAGATTTCTCTTAATAGCCTTTAGAACCAAATTGGCTATAAAATTTGCCATGTTATTTTTAAACATTACAGTATTACAGTGAGATTTTTTTCTGAGAGCTTCTACAAGTCCAGTGAATATACATTAAATTTGTATATTATACCAGCTAGTAAGAACACTTACAACTGTCTTTTGTTTTTGTTAATGCCTGTAAGTCCACCTGTGTCTTGTGTTTTGTACAAAGAACATGAATGTATATATATATGAACTACATGTGTTTTTACAAATAAGCATTAATCCATTTTTAAGAGGGACTGTCTTAACTTTTAAAAATTATGCCACTCAGACTTTTTCCAATTAAGAAATTTTTAAATTGAATTGGATAGTGGAGTTTACAATTGGTAACCAAAACCAATCAGATACTCATTGTATAACTTAGAAGGGGGTCCAACTATATCTCAAAGTAGCTTTAAACATATGCTTTCCCTCATGAGTAAGTTTAAGAAATAAAACAAAAACAGAGGCCTCTTGGACGTACAATTCCACTGGAGAAAAAATAAAAAGACTGTATGGAAACTGCCCTTTGTCACTAAAGCAACAGAGATAGTGAAAAGAGGTTGGGTTTTTTAATTAGACAGACTTATGCTCAAATTCCACGTCTAGGTGTTTTAACTTAAGACTGCTCACTTAACCTCAGTTATCTCATCTGTGAATTAATGGTGGTGGGGGAGGTGATAATATAAGATCAGAGTTAACATGTAAGTACCTAGAACATGGTAAGCACTCAATAAAATCCTGGAACTACCATTCCTCAATAAAAAGAGTAAATGGTAAAACTCATTTTTGAATCCTCTGGGAATGTGTCTTAATGAAAAGAGAAGAAAGCCCCAGCTGGAGAGTGATCATAGATCTGGAATTCGCTTGATATGATGCTGAACCTTAAAAGATTTTCTCCCCCAGTTTAGGGAAAATCACTAGCCATTTAGGCATCTAATCCTTAGAGCAGCCATTAGAAGGAAAAGGAGAGAATGTCAGGAGGTTGGGGGGTGGGGCTGCACAGACAGGGCGGAGGTGAAAGGATTATCTTACAGATTTGATTGACCACATTGTCTGATCCCTGTCTCTCTCCCTTGTTACTTGAGAGCAGTCTGAAAAGCTGGAACTCTGTCTTCTTTATCTTGGGGTGTCCACAGGGCCCAGCATACACTTTTCAACATGGTGATCCGGAAGTGCCGGAGGAAAGAACGAAGAGGTGAGGAAAGGCAGAAGAAAGAAGTGAACAGAGGAGAGAAAAGAAGAAGGAAGATGAGAAGAAAGAAGGAAGGAAGAGGAGGACCAGAAAGGGGCTACTCTCAAAGAAGAATCAGAAACTTGTATTCTGTCAAGTTTGCTCACGTCTCTGTTCTTGTGGGTTTTTTTTTTTTTTTTTCACTTTTCTCTTAATATTGTTCTTTGATCCACTGAACTACGACCAGGAAAGCTTTGGTGGTTAGGAGTAGAGCTGGTGGTGGTGATGTCAGCAGCTTCACCAGCTTCAGAGAAAGAGAGGCTGGGCTGTGAGATGGGGGAGCCAGACAGCCATTCCATTAATGGCTAATCCTTTCCTCTCACACCGGACTGTCTATAATAATTACAGCCTGCTAACACCTAAGGCACAAAAAGATTACCCAGGAGATTTTTTTGCTCTACCCACTGGTTTCTAAGACCTTGAATTCTTTCCTTTAAATTCCATTTACTATATTGCCATATAAAACCATTTGCTGGCTTCCTCACCTGTCACATAAACTTTAAGTTGAGTTGATTAGTTTTGATCATAGTGCTAAAGAGGCTAAGGCCAAAGGTTAAATACCAGAAAAAGCTTATAAATTCCTGGACTCACAAACATTACAGCACGAAAAGAACTTTACCAGTGGCTTACTACACCCTTTCATTTTACAGATGAGATCATTTAGGTCTGGAAAGATCAAGTTTGCAAAGAAAAAAGCACATCTATACATGGCAATGGAATGACTTTTAACCTTAGGTAATTATCTTGAAAATTCTTGTTTTTTCGTTTCCAGAAGTCAGGCAAGGATGTGGATTACATCACATCGTTGTCATCCTCTGGGAGGAGGCCAGAACCCTCAAAGCCCTTTTACATTGTCTTCCTCTAATTGCCAGTACCTTTCTCCCTGAAGTATTTGTCCTAATCCTTAACTTCAACTTGCATTTCTTTATTTTGTCAGCGAAGGAAGAGAAAAGCCGTAAGAACTCAGATAGTAGGTAGAGTGCAGCGGTGAGAAGCAAGGATCCTAGAGACAGATGAGGTTCAAGTTCCAGCTCTTTGTCACCTAGCAAATTTCTTAGCGTCTCCAAGTCTAAATGTGGATGCAGGAAAAACAGGGATAACACGAGGCCCTAGTCGTACTGTGTAGAGTTTTGGTGAGGGTTAGATGAGCAGCTCTGAATCAGCCTTCCCCTTCCAACATCTTGGCCCTTGGTATAGACTCAAGCCTACCCTTTCCCCTTTTTCACAGCCACTGCCCTCCTGGGTGGGAGAAATCTGGTCTTTCCTGGTCAATGATTTTGGCTGGAGCCCTTCCGTCGATGAGGTCAAACTTGTTCTTACAATATTGAACCTTTTCCAAAAGGGAAGAGATGAAGCTCTCAATCCTTTTGATTCCTAAAGGTTTCTTGGCACTTTGTGGACATTTTCTTTCACTTTTCCCACCTCACATAATCCAATCATCAGCCGCTATATGTCAAGAACATAGAGAGGGGCTGCCACTGCCTGGACAAGTAAAATCCTATTTTACCACCATAATCCAAGTGCATTTCATGTATTTTCTTCATCTTTATACTATTATCTTTCTTATATAATTAATTATAAATATTTGATTGTAGTGTCTGTTCTTTTTGTTGATTGCAATGTGAGCATTTTCATCTTGCTACATAAACAGGTGTGGTTGTTACTGTACATTAAAATTTCTGAGAAGAGTCAATAAATGGTTTTTCTCAGAAAAAGAAAGTCTGGTCCAAGCTGACCTATCTCACCACCAGAAACACATTTTTAAATAGCAGTTAATCTTGCTGTAAAATATTCCAACATTTCTTTTCATGGGGTAACCCCTCCTAAATGATAATAAAATTTATTATGTCCTAAGCATTTTTGCAAATGTTACTTCATTTATTCCTCATAATCTCATTTGGTCAGTACTGTTATGTCCACTTGTCAAATAAGGAAATTGAGGAACAATGGTGTAAAGTATTCTTCAAAGTGTCACTCATCTAGCAGACAACAGAGTCAGGATTCAAAACAGGTCTATGTGATTCTGTAACTCATAGCGATATCACCTTAATTTTCAGAATTTGGTACCAAAGAAATATAATTCAAATGGCTTAAAAGACAACTGTGGCAGAAAGTTTTAAACCTAAGACTGAAGAAAACCAGAGCTAAATAAGTAGTAGTTAAAGTGCTAATACTAGATTTTATTCAGAAACAATTGCAATTGTGGAAAAGAGATCTCAATATAGAACTGGCCACATTTCTGAATAGAGCATGGATAAGTGGGGATTTAGAGTCAAGGGTGGGGGTCAGGGGATGAAAATTACTAAGAGGATTACTTATGTTATTTACAGGGAGACGGGCGGATTTCTGTCTAACCTGATTTGGCAGAATTCTTGCTGAAGGCATCCTGGTTAATCAGGTATCTCCTCAGGGATGCTGGGAATAAAGAATTTTCTCAGATATTGAAAGTGATCAGATATCAAGGTATGGGGTTCTCTCTAAACGGACTTAGAACAATTCTCGCCACAACTGGGTGATGCAGGACCACCAAGGACAGACACCAAGGTCAAGGTCTAGTGCGCTTAAAAGAACCTAACAAGAGTTTGGTCCAGAAGAGAATTCTTGTCAAGGCTCAGCCAGTGACTCTGAAGGTCAGTAACTGCTTAGTGGCGGAGAGGACTTGGAGCAAAAGTCCCAGAAAATTATGTGTAGCAGGCCACACTTGCCAATGCCTATGGGCTAGGAGAGAAATAGAGCTGTTTGGCCGCCTCCATTGTTAGGGACCATTTTTGTACTCCCACTGGCAATCAGTCCAGTACTGGCTGAGCCCATGAAAATTTTCCATGAGACATGCCATGTTCTTCTCTATGTTAAATCTAGTGACAAGCTGAAAGACATGTATAAAATATAAAAACTGTCGAAATGAACTTAAGTCAGAGGCTTTCACATTTTATAGGAAAAATTTAGAAGAAAAAGTCAAATAGATAAAGATGATGTGTGTGTGTGTGTGTGTGTGTGTGTGTGTGTGTGTGTGTGTGTGTGTATGAATATTATTCAGCCTGAGAAAGATGGAAATCCTGCCACTTGCAACAACATGGATAGAACTTGAGGACATTATGCTAAGTGACATAAGTCATACAGAGAAAGACAAATACCCTATGATTTCACTTATATGTGGAATCTAAAGAACAAAATAAATGAACAAACAAAACAAACTCAGATACAGAGAACAAATTGATGGTCACCAGATCAAAGGGGGGTTGGGGAGAGGGGTGAAAAAGGTGAAGGGATTAAGAAGTACAAACTGGCAATTATAAATATAGTCACAGGGATGTAAAGTACAGTATAAGGAATATAGTCAATAATATTGTAATAGCTATGCATGATGTCAGATGGGTACTAGACTCAATGGGTCATTTTGTAAGTTATATAAAAGTCTAACCACTCTGTTGTACACCTGAAACTAATATAATATTGAATGCCAACTGAAATAAAAAAAATACATTTAAAAAAAACTCTCAAAAATAGATAAGGAAATCCCAACAGCCCTTGCCAAAGCTAAAGAAAATTTACATCTCAATAGCAACTTTCTAAATCCCAATTCATCCAGCTCTGATTTTCCTCAATAATTTTTGGTTTAAAACTACTTCATCGTGATTCAACGTAAAAAAAAAAAAAAATGGCATATTCCAGGAATCTAATAAATATTCGTTCTTTCCCCACACATTATATATAAGTGCCATAACTTTTGTTGAATAAATAAGCTTATGTCTTTTCTCATTTAATGATTGAATTGTTAGTCTTATCAATTTGAGTACATTTAATAACATTTACTGAACATATTTTTACTTTTTAAAATTTTAGAGAGTGGTTACTTTGATTCACAAATGTTTGGATTCTGTTTTATGAAGTGAAATCTACTTTTTCTTTTTTTTGTTTTTTGGTTTATTCTATCAGGGTAGAGATATTTGATGCAACACATAGGTGAGGCAAAGTCACCACAAGAAGAAAACACACACGTGTATGTCCAGTTACGTGTTCCCCAGACCAACCAAGGACACTGCCATTGTTGGAATCCTTTTTGTGGTTTCTGGAGGCAATTCTAAAGAAGAAACTTTTACAAGAATATAACACATGCATGGAGGGGCTAGAAGTTAGAATCAGTGCGCTAAGAGGGTAAAGAGAAGGGTTGGAGGTGTTGACAACTAATGGAAAACTCAGACAAACAGTAGCCGTTCCATGTTCCTGAAATAACCTGCAAGCCAAAGCGGACTCATGACCAGGTACGTTGAGCCAAGCCAAGAATCAAAGCATACTCAGTGTCCTGCCTCTCATGTGTAACTGATGAGGCCAGGGCACCGTGCTTTCCCCCAAATGATTTTAGATTCAGAGTAGCAACACATGCAACCTTCTGTCAACAAACAGAGCCATGAAAATAGCAGCGGCCTTTATGTCCACTGGCCCATGTCCTCGAGAAAGTCAATGTGGAACTGAAAGCAAACAAGGACCGTGCCAAAAAAATTAAGTAACACGCTTTCACACCCGTTATGGCTTTCCACATTCTGTACCTTTTTAAGAAAGGAATCTACGCTTGTTCATAAAATTATGCATTGTTTTCCAACAATAAAATATAATTTTTAAATGACATTTGTTTAGTAGAATATTTATAATCTTTAAAAGATGTAATAATCTGGGAATATTTTTGATATACCGTCAAAGTAAAACAGGACTGTTACAAACCAATGGAAACTGTTAAATTATATCTTTCAAAATGGTAAAACCATGATTCTCATACAGATATAAACACTTATCAAAGATTATTATTTAACTTATTATTAATTATTAAATGAGGGAACCAGGCAAGTGTTCCAACCAATTTAAAGGAGAAATTAAGGAACAACAAATGAATATGGGGTAAATTAATGCTGAAATACATTTACAAGTGAAAACAAAACTGGCTTTTTCCTGGTGAATGGGTGGCAGGGTGGATGTCTCCCCAATGTACAGAAGTCTTTTGCAAGTCTATAGACGAGAATTATTTGCATCTGCAAAAATTTTTCAGTTACCTACAAACTACAGAGTTGGAAAATCACCCAATTAAGGACAAAGTTTCATATCCCTATAGCAGTGTTTCTCAGTTTTGTTTTTTTCACTTTACCTTCCAAAGCAGAATTTTTAGACATTTTTACCTAATCTTCTCCCCACCCCAGATTAAATACTAAAGAATAAGATTTGGTTGAGTAGAGTTGAACTTCAAAGGACCACAAACCATTGCAATAGCTAAGATTTTTTTCCCCACTCCTAAAAAGCCAGCCAATTTTGAGGGTGACTGAGAACTCATGCCCTATAGGGCAGATAATCCCCCAGAGGCTCCAATATTTCATTGAAAGGATATCTAGTAATTCTTTATGATGTCATTTTTTAAACCACTATGTGTATTAAATTACATATTATATATATCACACATTGTTTATTACTATACATGTATATTATCATCATAGATATGGACTTTAAAGATAGTTTATACAGGGGTCAGCAAGCTATAGCCAGGAAATCTAACTTGCCTGTTTTTGTAAATAAAGTTTTATTGGAACAGAGCCACACACATTGTTTACGGATTATCTTGTCTCCTCTTTCCTATGGCTGCTTTCCCACCACAACAGCAGATTTAAGTGGTTGCCACAGGGAATGCAAAGCCGGAAGAGCCTCAAATATTAACTATTTCTGTTTACAGAAAAATTTTGCCAACCTCTCTGGTTTATACTGTGTTGTTGATAGTAATTATCTCTGGTTAATAGAATAATGAATTATTTTTCTTTAAAAAATATCTATATTTCTTATATATGTTTTACTTACTGATGGGACAGAACTTTTAAAAAATATTTATTATCCATCAATTGTGTTCAAAGCACTTGAGGAATAAAAAAATAAGACACGGTCCCGACCTTTTAAAAAAGCTTCTAATCTACTGTTGCTGAGGTAAAGTGGTGTGTTTACTAAAGGAGGGTTGTTGCATACTTTCACTGAAGTAAGTTAAAAATAGAAGTAGATAGTGTCAGCGAGAGGGAAAACAGGTCATATTAGTAAGTATGAGTTAGGTCAATGTAAATTTTTAGGTTAAATTTTGGCCTTTGGAGCCCTAACTACTAAAGGAAAAGCAGATTTAATAGTTCATCAGGACTGAAGTTGTACTTCCAATTTTTATAAAATAAGAAAAAGCCAAATGCGGTTGCTATAAATCTCTCCAGAACTTATTTTCTCTCCATATTTTATACTCACTGAGGTTATGAAATTCAAAGCTATCCTAAAAGCCTCTGTGAGAAGATATGTAATACGTCAGGACTTAAGCCGCCCAGATTCACATAAATCTCTAATCTTTTCCTATCAAAGTTGCAAGATATTGTAACTTAACAGAGCAACTCAAGGTAATATGTGGCATTTGATTTCTCTTCATTCTTTCCAGTTCCCAGAACCTTACTTTCCCAGGGACCTTATCCTTGAAGTGTCTCTTTAATACCTGAATGATAATATCTTAGTTCCCTTAGAAGCTGTTCTTTGTAATGTAGGGCTCTCGGACACCTAAAACCACAAAGACCCACGTAGGATTTTTCTCATTGCTCAACTCTAAGAAATTGAGAACAGTGGCCCTCCAATCCAGTATGTTTACAGAATAATAATGTTACCTATGTGTAAGGTAAATAGGTAAATTCATGAGTTTTTTGAGGGATTGAAAATAAATTGTTTTTTCGTTCAAAATTCTCTAGGAAGTTACTACAGGATTACTAAAATTACATCCAAATCAACTCAACAGTCATTTGAACACCTAACATACTAGCCTTTTCCAATTATGTTGTCATGATACACTAGGGTTGTCATGATAGACTAATGTGTGCCGATCAATTGTGAGATATCGCTCTAGTAATCCATCACTAATAAAGGTTAAAGTACTGAAGTTTGCAAATGATTTACTTCTCTCCTGAAATTAAAACCTATTCAAGGTGATCTCTATAAGAAGCCCTGTCACTCACCTGGTTCTCATACATGCTTCTGAATGAGCAAGAAAGAAGACATTAAAGCCAGTGATAGGAGGTGTCTGTCATTTGTACCATGGTGTAAAAATGGGGTTCAAAACTGTAGCCACAAGGAGAGAATCAATGGGAAAGGGGATAAAAGAGGAGGAAGAAGAAACGGAGGAGAGGGAGAGGAGGGGAAGGAGGAGAAGAAAAAGAACAATTTTAGGAGTGAGAAAGGAGGAGAGCCCTAAAGGACACAAAGAAAGAACAATTAGAAAACAGGAGCAAAGTCTGGGAAAAGAGGGAGAGGTGGGCAGGCTCAATTGCTGCTGAGAAATTAAGTCACCCTGGTGACATGAGGCAATGAAATGTCCCTGGAAACCTCAGTAAGAGCAGAAGGCTGACATTAAAGCCTGAATTGAAGGAAGACTTAAAGGAGAGGAAATAGAAAGAACACGTGCAGACTCTTCCTTACAGAAACTTGACCTTGCTGGGAAAGAGAAAGACGGGTTGGCAGGGAGACTGGACACTGGGTGAGGCGGCCATTTTCATGGATTGGAGACCCAAGCATGTGTATGAGCTTCAAACAATAAAGAGGGATAGGCTGGAAATAATCACACAGAGAGGCAATAATCCATAGAACAAGGTTCTAGTCCTGGAACCGACAGAGGGGTGGGATCGTAAACAAGAATTGGTCTTTAACAGAAAAGGCAGACTCTTCCTCATAAACAGGAGGAGGGAAGAGGGACTGCGTTTGGAGGTCAGCTTGTTGTGGACAGAAGGCAAAAGGGATTCACATCCTCCAGACCTGCTTTCTCATTACAGGAGGGGCGCAATCATCAGCTGAGAGGGAAGAGGTCAGAGTGCAACACAGAAGGCTGTTGTAGAAAGTGGGAAAGGAGGATGGGCAGAAATAGGTAAAATTATTGCTCTGGGGGCAGGGGGGCTCCTGAGGTCCTGATGGAGAGAGGACAGCCAGAAACAAATGACAAAAAGTCCCAGGCACAACCTTAGGGAATGTACATAATTTCCGGAAGAGAAGGAGGAGGAACCAGCAAAGACATCTGAAAGAGAATGGCCATAGCAGTGGGAAGAAAACTGCATTGATATATTAATAGAAGCCCTGGGTAAGGAACACTTAAAAGAAAGACTAACTTGGGGAAAAATGGAGTGGATCAACAGATTCCAAAACTACAAAGAGCTCTGGATGATAAATATGGGAGGAAATCCACTAGATTTGGCAACAAGAAAGTCATGAAAAACTAAGAGCTTTCCTACAATGCTAAAGATTAAACCGGATTTCGGGTAGTGGTAGGTAAGGAGCTGAAGACAGTTATGGGGCTACTTTTACCTTTTCAAGAATTTTAGAAATTAAAATAGTATTTCTATTTCTTAAGCAATGATAAACCTTGGCATTCAGAGATTAGGTATGGCTTTGAAACAGAGAAATCTGTGTAAAATCTGAAATTACAGCCCAAACCACAGAAAAGGTGACATGAGATACACAACAGACTCTTATATGTTGGTCACTTCAGGTGAAGGGGGGGACGAGATGGAATTTGGAAGATTTGAACATTATTTTAATACATGCGTCACCAGCTTGGAAATGCATTGTGATTTGTAAATTTGGGAAGGGGTTTTTCTAACTATTTTTTAATAAATTTAAATAGTTCATATCTCTTTACCCCTTTCCATACAAATGTCTAGATTGTTAAGTCTGCATTTTAGGAACCACACACAAAGATTACATAACCCCATTTTAGTTTAAGTGAGGCAGCTTCAAATTGGAAGACATATAAAACTATCCAGTGTAGCACTTGGCTATCACATATTTCCTCACATCTAGTGAAGTTCCTGGGCTGTCACCAAAAACACCCAGTCTGAGTAAAAAGATGCTTGGTACAGACAAGAACCATCTTCCTTGTCAGTCTTACGTAAGAATCACGTTGGTAGCAGACCTTCCAAGCCATTCCTGTCACGTGCGGCTGCTCTCTGCTAAACACACGAACAGTGCAGGGAGCTGCTGAAGAGAAATGAGTCACAGCAACACTTGCCACATGCATTATCCTCAAGGTAAATGCATGTCATGAGACACGGCCACCGAGTCCTAAAATAGGCTGAGCCTGTCACATAGCACCCAAAATAATTACTCAAGAAGTAGCTCTTGCTAAAGGGACAAATTACCCCATCAACAGAAAATGACACTGCCATGAGATTGCTGGATACTGTCTTTTAAAGAAAAGAAAAAAAAGTAATTTCCTGGTGATCACCTTGCCATGAAAATTATCAAAAAAAATTAGATCAGCTAAAGGAAGCCAAGAATTGTTTTCCAAAATCTCTTCTCAGTTCCAGTCTAGGTTTGAAGTCACTCCCACCAAGGGACAGTGGTAGGATCTGTGCCGGGTGAACTGAAAAAGCAAGGGCCTTGGAAAGACCAGAAAGACTGCAGGCCTCCCTAGGGAAAGGCCAGGAGAAGCAGCCTCACACTCCAGGTTTCCATGTGCATGTCCGCTGGCAAGACACGTCCTGTCACACAGCACAAGGAAGGGATGACTGCACACGAAGCTTTAAACATAGGTCACCATGAACTAACACCAAAGTTTGCCAGGTTTATTAGTTTTCTAGAGCTGCCATTAACAAATTACCAAAAACTGGGTGGCTTAAAACAGGAGAAATATAATGTCTCACAGCTGTGGTAGCTGGAAGTCTGAAGTCAAGGAGTCAGCAGTGTTGGTTCTTTCTGGAGGCCCTGAGAGAGAATTTGCTCTCTGCCTCTTTCTTAGCTTCTGGAGCTTGCCAGCATTCCTCGGTGTTCCTTGGACTGTAGCTGCATCACTCATGTCTCTGCCTCCCCTGACACGTAGTCTTCACTTCCTGTCTGTGTCAACATTCAAATGTCCCTCTTCTTACGAGGACACCAGCCAATGGACCAGGTTCCATCTTGCATTACATTTGAAAAGACACTATTTCTAGATAAGATTACATTCATTGGTACTGGGGGTAA